>NW_010397291.1:14165-31414 GCF_000710305.1 Buceros rhinoceros silvestris
TTTTGGGGGGGGTGGGTGGGGAGGAGGGGTAGGCAGAATTGGTTTACCGATTTCCCTCTATGGGTGCAACTGCAACAAAGAAAATTATTGGGTTATAAGTAAATTATATCCTGATTTTCAGGGGGAAAAACCAAATAATTTCCTGTCTCAGTACATGAAGGCTGTAGTGCAGTGGCCATAGCAGCAATGACCATGTAATAATGACTGTTCCATTTACTATTGAATTGGCTTTACCGAAAGATTCAGTCCCACAGAAGTACAGACACTAGGATGACATAAAGAGTGTTCATTTCTAAATTTAGTGACTTAAACCTGAATTGTCCACATGTGTTTTAGACACGTCATGTTGACAGAGTGGAAGATACTGTTTTTCATCTGTGGGTTAGTTGGTTGTTCTTTTTTTTTTTTCCTGGTGAAGACAGGCTATAGCATGCATGGCAATGAAAAATCTGCCATCATTGGTACAAAAAAAAAAAAAGAAAGTCAAAGTGAAAAGTTTTTCCTGTTTTGGTGTTTGCTTCATTGGTGGAGTGGGTATTTTTTGTTGTTCATGGTGATTTTTTTCCATTGTTTGGTTTCTTTGGTCTTTTCTAATGGTCCTAGTCTCCTTCATATCTCTTAGGGTCTGCGAGTCCTGCGGGCATATATCACCCCCTTCCCATAATGAGATAACATGGCATAGGAAATATGAAAACATACCCCTGTAGAAAATTATGCAACAGCATTGCAGTACAGTGGTTTCTGTCACTGTGGGGTTTTTGTTGTGTTTAGTGTTTGGGTTTTTTAGTGATTTAACTGGGACACAGATTCTCAAGTTGGGTTAATCAAGCTGGCTGCACTAATGGAAGCAATGATCTGGTGATTTGCACTAGCAGAGCATCTGACCTAGTAACACAGTACCAAAAAAAAAAAAAAAGTGTTACACAGTAGAAAAAGTATCTAAAGATTTTATCAGCTTTTGCTTCTTAATGCATCTTTGTTGAACAATAGGTTTCACTATAACTCAAGACGGTTCAGATACTTTAAGAGCTTGCTCAAAAGCAATGCTTTCAATTCAGTCACTTAACTTCAGGATCCCAGAATCACTTGAGTGTTCCCAGACTTGTTTTGAAAAAAACAGAACCCCTGCGGAAGGAAGAAAACTGATAATTTCAATTCACACGCAACAGTGCTTTACATTTGTTAAAAATACTTAAAGCATGCTTTGTGTGGCAGTCATTTATGCCGAGCCTATTTATTATAGGGCGAATAATATTTTTCAAGAATGATTCATCTGGCTTATTTTAGAGGCTGCCTTGAATTCTGGTCATTTCTATAGATACTGCAATTCATAGTCATTAGTAGGCTAGTGGTTTGATCTAACCTCAGCTACCTGTTGCTGGCTGTGAATGGAAGAATTTATTTTTAGTGTGAAACCACAATATGAATATTTTCCACTGTGAAAGTATAAAAAACCCCTTTAAGTAAAATTTTTACTCTTTCACTGTGATGTGCTGTGGTTCTGATGTCAGACACACTGGATTCTTCTTACAAAAAATCCTTTAAAATGCCTGATTCTCTATTGAATTTGACAAGAATTTCCTCCACTTAACCCCTTCGGTGCCCCTGGGCGTTCAGCTCACATCAAACAAAAGGGAGCTCCTATACCTCCTCGACAGGGATGGTGGGATATTGTCAAATCCCAGATAAAAAAAAGAGATGGAAAAACCTGGGCCCTTGGGTGGTCAGGGAGGATGTTTGTGGGCAGGCTTATGTAGCTGTGATATGTCAGAAAGCCAGCATCACTGGAAAGCTGTGACTGCACAACCACTGCAACTGCCCTTCTGATATCTGGATTTTGGTGTGATGTGGGGTTTTTATGTTTGTTGGGCTGGGCTGTTTGGGGACAATTCTGCCATTTTCACAAGATTCAGTGGAAGAAAAAGTCTGTAATTTAGGGAAGTATCAGCTTTGCTTAGTAAGAGTCAATGGATCATGATAAGAAAGGCCTTGAGAATGTGAATCCTGTAGTTAATTACTGAGAGTCACTGTGTGAATCTCCCGCATTACAGAACTTCTTGACTTAGTCTCTTCTCCTATAGTGAAACCTAGTTAAGGACAATTATACCTGGAGTTCTGAAAGCTCTCCTTCAGTGTAAGGGTGGGCAGACTAACTCACCCACCACGACTATAATGCAAAATAAAGAATCTGAGGCCTGTATGGTGACATTTGTCTATAAACAAATTTCTTTTTTTTTTCTTTTGCATTAGAGATAAGATGAAGCAACAATGCTCAATATCCAGGTGCCTTTACACTTATGCTTGGTTCATAATTTTGCAACCGAGCCTAGTCTATAACACAGTTAAAAGCAAGGAGATAAAACGGAAAACAAGAATATAATGCAGTTTAGAAAACAGGAGAACTTCTAGGTCATACTCAAAGCTCAGTGCATTTTAAGGACAAGGACCTGCTCCTAAGACTTTACTGAGAGCTTGGTTTCCACCGAATATTAAGGTTTTCAGATAATTGATGGGATTTGGTTGCTGTTCACCACCGAGCTTTTACCATTCTGATTAGAGAGGCTACTAACCTTCCCCACTTCAGGTTGTCACCACAATTCCACAGCTTTAAAAAGATTTAAAAACAATTTGTGGATTTTTTTGATGGAGGAAAATTAGTACCTCCTTCATATATGTGGTATGTCAGAAGTTCACATTTTGTCCCCTTTCTTAACAGGCCAAAAGAATGAAGTAGATGGTTTAGTTCTATTAGCTCAATCAATTATCTTAGGTAAAGAAGGCTGTTGTCTTTGTGTCCACACTAGTAAGGAAAAAAAAGGAAGTGCATGTTTTTTACCAGCTGCTTGCTCACACATGATCATTAGCATAAGGTAAAATGTTAATGTGGTCAAAGCTCCTGGAATTTCAGTGCATGTGGTTTGGTCATTTGTGTTACCAAGAAAATGTTTACCATCTCTACTGATACATGGTAAAATCTACAATCACGCTCTTAACACCGTGATTTTACAATCTGATAAGTAGAAAATGTTTGTTTAAAAACCAGAAGCAAATAAGTACCATTTCCTAAGTAATTTTCTTAGAGAAGGTAAGACCAGAACTTCCAGTTAACACCTTTGAAGATGTTACTAAACATCTTGTGCCTTAAAAAGCAAGAGAACTTGCTTTTATAAATTCAAAAATTCCTTCTCTTCCTGAGCAGCTGCAAGGAGTCTTTCCTGGTACTCACCACTTCATTGCCCAGGCAGGATCTTGGTTTTTGGCCTAGGAGCAGGAAGGAACAGGGGGAACATTTCAGGAAAACCACCCTCCTGGATGCATAGAGGAACTGGTAGCAGGAGCACACCTCACTGCACATCCTAAAGGACATGACATGTAAACATCCTTTTGGTAAGCAATGCAACCTTACCACAGCACTGTAAATAATTCTGGTAATTACACTTTTTGATTCTTACTTTTTAGTATGATTGCGAAAGAGCCATCTCTGCTTTCAGATCATCATTGCCCTGCACAGAAGGGAATCTTGACCATAGTTAAAGCCTGGATTCAACTTTTCCCAATTTATAGGGACTATTACAACAGGGGTTTTTTAGGGATTATACATTTGTAGGGTCTATAATAGACTGATATTCTGTATATTATAGATTAGAAAGGTGGAGACATCCAGTAAGGAAAGAGCCTGCTGATAGGCTTATACAGGAACTTCTTGGGAGACTTTCAAGAAGTGGCAGCCAAGCTGAGATGTATCCATAATCAGGAGTTAGTTGATAAGATGGATAAGGCAATCTCCAGGGACAAACAGACTTCACAACTAGACACATACCCATCAACACCCATAATGATAACCAGCTTCAACAGCTCAACTGCAACCTGCTTCTGGACTGGCTTAACCTCCTTCATTTTTGTAAATGTGGTGTTAAAAAATGAGATATGCATCTTATGATTCTCTATGAAACGTTTATTTTATAGATAATAGATCCTCGAACAGGATTAAAATTAAAACAAATGGGGGAGCTCGGGGGGTGTGCTATTTAATATTCTGGTACCACAGTGGTGGGTGTGGGAGGCGTAGGAAGGGAATGGACTGCAGACAGTTGGCCATGTATGCATGTTTTTCCTAAATAGCATCTCTGTTGTCACCATCCAAAACTGTATCCTGCACCACTTTTCTGAGGACATATGAAGGCTCTATATTTGCAAGATGTTTCGGAGATACAGAAATTCATAGCAAGTCTGAACCGTCTTGGGTTTTCCTGAAGTAGGTGTAGGGGAATTACAGAGACTTCCTGTGTATCACTCAGCTGCAGTTTACTACAGCTTGTCGAGGCTCCCATGTCCATCATCTCCACCTGGATTCTGCTGGAAAACTTGTGTAGGAGTAATGAAAAATAACTCATGGATCTATGAGTGCTGGATCTATGATTTTAATCTGGTTTTTAAATGGACATATCTGACAGTGGTCAAAGATGAAAATCCTTCTGCTAAATGTGTTGATGAGGTAATTCTCTACACCGGTGTTAGGGAAGATTTTTCATTAAAATTCAGCTTTTCAAACAGTGAAGTCAATAATACACTGCAACTGGTGTCCCTCAGAAAGCCCAACAATGTGAACACAACTATTTAGCTACCGCTTACGGATACTTTTGCAAGGTTAGCAAGCGGCTAGGTGACAGCAAGCATTTATGTCCAGGAGACATGTCCTGTGACATCCAGAAAAGGTATAAACTCTGATACATCAATATTTAAGGAACAGTAAAGTACTTTGCAGCTTTGCTGAATGGAAAAAAACACATCCTATTAGCTACAGTTTTTTGTGTAAAAAATGCTTTAGTGATGTAATATTGTTGAAGTATAGAGGAAAAATACTGGAAAAAAATTTTAGCACAGTTCTAGTGGTTTTAAGGCTAACCTTCTAAACATTAGCTTCCCTGGGCAGAGAAGTGGTAAAGTAAGGTGAGACAAAGTTAATATGCCTACCTAGCAGGAGAAAAAAATATGGTTTCTTGCATCTAGTTTTGTTCAGGTCAGAATCACATGTGTTGTAAAGGAAATACTGAGATCTGGGATGGACTTTGATTTGATCACCCAGTGCCTTCCTGTCCGTAAGACTGGCTTTGAGCCTACTGTTCCCCTTCAGCACCAGTATTTTAATGAGTAAATACACAGTCCTCAGAGCTATTAGATCATTGGCTGAACTTACAAAACTTAAAATGATTATAGCCCAAATTTTTGCTTCCGCACCTCAGTTAGAAAATCACTCTACATTTTAGATACATATTTTTTCTAAAGTTAGTTCTTTTTGAAATATTAAATACTTGATAAAGGAATTGTAAATGTATATGCAAATGGAAGATATCTCCTCTCCTCTCCTCTCCTCTCCTCTCCTCTCCTCTCCTCTCCATTCCCTTGCCTTGCCTTGCCTTGCCTTGATTTGCTTTGCTTTGCTTTGCTTTGCTTTGCTTTGCTTTGCCTTGCCTTCATTAAAAGTATTTTTAAAGTCAGGGCACAGTGGAGCACTGAATGGATGAAAATAATCTCAATTCAGCTGTCTACAGCTTATACTACACTTACTTATGCTTATTTCTGTATTTACTATTCTTGGGCTCCCTTGATCATCTTTAGTGTATGTGAATGAATACTCTTAGGGTGTGTCTGTATTACCAGCTGTTACAGAGCAAAGAGTGGAGGACAGGGCTGGGTTTGTTGTGACTTGTTATGATTCTAGGTCTACATATTCACCTAGCTTCTTTACTGGCAACAATGTTGGTACCAGTTGCTGATTCACAGCGCATCCCTAACTTATGTAGAATAGTAACTGTTGAATGACCCTGCATCCCAATCTGTTAGAGGGGTGCTGTGAATGGCACCCCATGTCACAATGTCCCCCTTGGCTCCATCAGGAGTAAAAGTACTTCAAGCACACCAGCTGTGTCAGAAGACTCCAAATACAGATTCATGACAAATTTGCATAAAAAGCCACCCCTCCAATGCACTGAATAACTAGTGTGGATGCACCTGTAGGGTATAAGCTGTATAGCCTATTTAATCCAATTTTTATTCATCTACATTAGGATGAACTGAATTGATTAAGAAGGGAGTGTATGTGACTATCCCAGATGGAGACATTTATACTTTTAGTTTTAAGATTGATTAAAATGAATCTGATGTTGTACTTCTTCTTTTTAGAAAAAGAATCCCTCCCCACATTCATATATATATGAAGTTGTATTGAAACTGTTTTACTAACTCTTAATCTGTACATTATTTGGATATGTAAGCCCTGTCTTTTTTTTTAGATCTTTTATCTATTTGATATCTTATATAATTAATTTCATAACTAAATCTAAGCAACATTATAAAATTCTTGGGTTTCCTTTTTAAAGCAGAATTGAAAAGACTACTATTTCTAATTTCTGTGTTAATTTAGAAACAGTTAACTCAGGGCAAGCTTTTGTATTCTAAATTAAATGTCTCTACATGAACATTCTAAATTAAATGTCTCTACGTGAACATTCTAAATTAAATGTCTCTATGTGAAAGATTTGTCTAAGTTTTCATTACAGCCAATGGGAGTTTTACTCAGTTTTTCACACTTGAATGCTTTGTGCCATCTAAGTTGTCCAAGTGTATCTGCGATATTTGCATGAGCTTGGCATGAGCATTAGGGGTGGCAGGTGGAGTCCAGGTATTGCACTAGGTACCTGTACACAGGCAACTGAGTAGTCAGAGGATCATCAGAGTCAGGAGGTTCAGTGTACCTTTTCAATCATCGCAAAGCAAATTTCTAAGTTTGACTAGATGAATAGTACTCTAGACTCCTCTGAGTGGGTTGACTATGTCTCCATTGACTTCGCTTAGATACCTACATTTATTGCTTCCTAAATTTAGATGTCTGACTCTTGAACAGACTCTTACCTCTTGTTACAGAATTACTGCATCCTGTTCTTACTTGGTTAACCACTACATAATCATTTCAAGCAACTATGAATTATTCTGAACTAATTCAGAAATAGAATGTCAGTTCCTTATTTTACCCATTTTAATGGCATTGCCATTTTTTTAATTGTTAAAAGTATAGTCAATTTCTAGTTCTGATTATTATGAGAGTTTTCCATGGTCTTTTATTCATTATATGATAGATATGCATAAGAACTGCACATCCCACTTCTTCTCACAGTTGTATCTCTGGGGCTGTACAGTACAGTTATTGCCAAAAATAATTCCCTGAGCACAGCTTTCATGAAGCATAACACGGAATTTCAGTAGAAAGTTGTTTCATGGCTTGTAAAATACACTGTCCAATAACAGTGTCAGTGAAATTTTTCCAGGTATGTAGAAAAAGGCAGGACTGTACAGAATTACTTAAGATAATTTATTGTAATCATCTACAGTAAGAAGGACTAAATGTACTTCAACAATTCCTTGCAGGTATTTGCCTAATCTGTTCCTAAACGATCCTAATGAAGGGTTTTCTGCTGACTCCCTGTTCTAGTATTTTACCTACTATATGCAGGAAGATTGTTATTGCCTCCCTCCACAGTCTTCTGGTTCTTGAAAAAGCAACCCCCCCAGCCCCCCCCAAAACACCAAAAAGGAAAAAATATCTTTCAATCAGCTGCACATACATTTTGTGGTGATTACATCTCGAACATCCTGTGGAAGTGCTTATGTCTGCATTGACTGTAGTGGAACACCATGACCTTGTCTCACCACAAAAATGTAAGTCCAGCCACCTTTGGTCAGACAAAAGATCCATATCGCCCTTTATCCTACTCCTTACAGAAGCAGGAGCTATATAAAAACATGCTAGCTGGTACAGATACTACCCTGGGAATACTCTTACGTAATTGAGCAACTTCCAACTCAGAAACTTCCTGCATCCAGTCTAGTGGTTTAATGGCCTTTAATGATGTTTCTGTTAATTTCTAAAGCCTACTCTCTTAAGCCATTCTAAAGTTATTGTCTACAATATCCTTCATCAAGGAATTCCACCGTTAGACTATAAATCTAGCTTTTAGAGAAAGTAAGATTAATTTCACCCTAAACGCTTGCAAACTGATTGTTACAGATGTATTTCAGTATCTTTATGAGGATTGAAGGTACACTGATCTATACTTTGATCTATGATTCCTTGATTGTGTTGCAGCACTTAACCTGTACTATGAACCTCTCAGCAGGAGTTATTAGCTCAGGTGCAGCACAAAGCGAATTCATCTAACTGGGTACATATGTTTCGAGGGTCTCTGCACCAAGCTTCAAGGTTTTCTGTAGACATTTATTATGCTGCTGTTGCTGCTAATGTTTTTGCCAAGTCATGAAAAAGAAATACCATCAGGTTGGTTTCCTTGTGTTTACCGTTCAAATTCCTGCAAGAATTTTCAAGAATGATGCAGGATACAAGAATCGTGGCAGTGTCATCATTTTGTTATACGACTAATGTATGAGTAGCAGTGGAGTTATGCCTTTAGAGTTTCTTTTCATGGGGGGAGAGACCTGCCTCATTATTGGAGCATAATACATTTAGATTTTATATCAATGTTTGGTGAAAACTTCAGGTCCCTCTGTATCTTACTAAGTTTTTAATCTTTGCAGTTTCGTTTTGCATCTAGCACTGTGTGGTACTGTTTGAAGCTTCCTGTGGTATCTTGCAATGTATAAGAGTTCTCTCTTTTTCTTTGTCAGTTATTATTATCAGTGTCTCAGCAGTAGCACCCCCATCCTCCTGCCCAAATCCAGAAATATTAGAACTGAATCCTGCTCAGGGAGGACAGACAGGACAGCCATTAAATGTACTGTCAGGCAGAAACACATGATGTACTTAGTGGCACAAAATGCAGATAAGGTTAGATGCACTGGTGGAATCTGGCTGGTTTGACGATGTTTGCAACTACTTTGCACAACAGCAAAAAACAAGGAGAATAAACCAGTTTATCTGGTCTATTGATTTCTTGTTGCTCTGAATCCTGATACTTTGATTTTTTTGGCTTGATTCCTCAAGCTGCAAAAAGGGTGAAACCAATGCTTAGGGCTATCTCCCCAGGGGTAATATACAGATCAGGTATGCAGGTTGCTGGCAGAGGATTTTCTAAGGTAAGTCTGCAAAACATGCAGCTACAGGTCTCCCTTTAGGAAGGGTTTCAAACCCACCTTTCTCATTTTACACGTTAAATGTGGCCTAGAGGAACATCCACCCACACCAAATGGAAAAGCCAAATTTCCTTCCAGTTCCAAAAACATTATAGATAGCTGCCAAATGACATTTCTAATTCTTCCCGTAAAAAATGGAAAGCTAAACAGAAGCATCACTCTTCCAATAAATCCATTCCAAACTCTTCCTGATTTATTTCAGATCCGCTGCATTTTGGTGAGGCTGTTAAATAATACCCACTTTTGTTCTCCTTACGGGGCTTACCTCAGAATGTATTTTATATGGGTGTTCCTTCAGAGACTTTAAAAAATGTTCTAGAAATCGTAAAGTTTGACTTCTGATACACATGTTTAGTTCCTACTGACTTTGGTGAGGGATTTCAAGCCGGAATAGACCACAGTGTTGGAAACATTTGTTTAGGCACACTGAGGAAAATGAGTAGTTCTGAATAAATGTTGATATTTCCATCAACGACAACAAAATTTAAGCATCTTAGTTTGCTATTTTGTTAATACAAGAAGGAGTCAAATGACTAAAATACGTTTAAGAAATCAAAGGAATGATGAAATGAAGAAAGCCACAAAAACTTCTTGTAGGGAGGTTTTTACAGACTAATTCATGACAACATCCCTCAATAGATGTATCATCTCTAAGATGTAAATAAAGGATAAAGCTTTAGCTCATTTTTTACTTCAGTGAGATTGTTGAAAAGCATCCAAACTCATATTACCATAAAGAAAACAGGTCTTAAGATTTTATCCGTTACATTATAAGAACGTAGAAAGGGCTGTTTTCAGTTCTCACTGTTGTGCTTCTATATGTTCTGGGAGGTTTTTGCAGCCCGACTACTTGGACAAACACAAAAAACCCCAAGATCCTCCAGCCATGCCCTGACCTGGTCAGACGGGGCCAGCTCCTGTCCAAGATCAAGTAATTGCACTCGGGTTGCTCAACTCTGCTTGTTACCTCAAAAACACAAGGGCCATGTGTATGTGTCTATATATGACTTTGGATCAGAGCTGGCACATGTCTGGTCATTTTGAAGAACAGACAGGCAAGCTTGCATCTGTCTGTACCTGTCCCTGTAGACATAACCTGAAGCTGCTAAATAGCTGATTTTTTTTTCTTTTTAAATGTCACAGTAAACAATGAATAAGAAATGTCAAGCAATAGTCATGGAACTAAAAAATCCTCAACAAAGTGAACCGGTAAAACAATGCAAATAAAACGACTGCTTTTTGTCCTGCCACTCTCTTAAACTCTCATGCAAGTGCAATACCTGGAATTGATGTAAACTCTTTGAAAAACTAATTTAGTAGTGTGCAGTCACCTTCTATTTTGTTCATTATTCTCTTATTTTAATACTTTTCTTCTAATCTTAAGAGGAACGTGTATTTTTGGTATTTCCAAAATGAGAGGAAGAAATACTGGTTATTAGTACAGGAAGTACAAGAGAGGCTGTGAAATTTTCAGTTTTCAAGGTCCTGGTAAATTTTGGTTAAGATTCCATACTTTGAAGACATGAGTGTTGCATGTATGTGTCTGTTGGCAAAATTTTCCCAAAGTGTATTTGTTATTAAATTCAGTAGTGTAGCAAAGTAAAAATGGCCATCGCATTGTATGGAAAAGCATTAATTTCTTCAATAATAAAAATAACACCCCAGGTAAAAACAGACGATGGATGTATAATCCTCACTAGTCATTTAGAGCAGTGCTGTCTAATGCGATTAACTTATCTTTTTATCATAAGTATCTGAGGTTTCATTATTTGTTTTTATTTTTGCAGTTTAGTTTTTCCTTTTCCATGTCTTAAATCTGTCTCTTGCAGATTCTACTGGTAACACTGCTGTTTAAGTACTGATGCAGTCCTATGCCAAATATTGCAGTCTCTAGTCTGTGGATCCGTCCTACATGTCCTGCTACAAGCGGTCATAGTGCTGGCTTATCTTTGGCTTTATGCTTTTTTGTTGGTGAATACAAGGGATTGATGACCACACTTTGTTCGGAAATACCATAGCAGAAATAAATGGGAGACGTATTTATGGAACTCTTCCAAAGGTCTTTCCCAGGTTTTCCAAGGAGCTCTAATAACTTGAGAGGTAAGAGAAAATACGGACCAAAGCTTTTGCACCTAACTTGGGTCCCTATCCAGACTCCACATTCAGGTGGGTCTGGTTTCAGACCGGTTTAAAGAACTGCTTGTCCTTGGAGCAGTCAAAGAGCCATTCCATTTTACACTGACAGAAGGATACCATATCTGCAAAGAATATATTTTAAAGGAGTATTTTAAATCCCTAACTCTCACCATGATTTGAGCACAGGTCTGTGCTACAAAACGTAATTTTGTTCCAGCCGAGGGAAAAACAGGTGTCAGCCAAGGACAGCAGTGCAGCTGAATCTGAGAAGATGAGACTTAATGTCCCGAAAGCTTTGCACAGATGAAGGACTAATAACTTAAAACACAGCAACACTTTGCACCTGAAATACCCCCTGTTTCAGTAAAAATCAGTAATATGTCCACAAAAGCAGAACAGAACACCAAGTAGCGACAGGGCTTCATGAGTGGGTATAAATTTAGAAGATATGATGAGCCATCTCAAACTTTTCTTCAGCTAGTTTGATGACATCATTGGTTTCACTACCTACAGTGGCACCATTGTCAAATTAAACAACGACAGTTCTAAAACTATCCTCTCTCTGTTCCTGACAGATACTCATATGCTGTAGAACGAAGAAAAAATCTTCTTCTTGTCATCATAATTTTTCTTTTTTTCTTTTCCCTTTCTTTTTTCCTCCCACATAATTCCCTTTTGTCCTTCAGGTCTTAATTGCAATTCATTATTATTTTTGTGAAGAGCAGCCTCATGAAGGCAAAGAGTTAAAGACGTCACTTTAAATGACAAAAGCTGAACACTTTACCCCACTTTCAGTCTCTCATCTATTCATCCTTTTCATTGTGAACTTCGCTATTTCAGCTTTCTAAGCTCTTCAACTACCTGCCCCTAATTTGTATTCCTGGGAAGAGGCCTAGGCTGGTTATTTTGCATTTGTGTGCTAATGGTGATGAGTTTGCTTCTAAGAGGAGAACAGGGAGGGGAGGGCAGGAACCTCCAAAAGGGTTTAAGTGGGAGTGGGGGTGAAGGTGCAGGAAGGGTTGTTTGGGGGAGAGTCATGCTGAATTTTAACCCTGAATGCTTTCTTATACAATTTAGCACAAAGCCCTCCTGATTATATAGAAAATGACACCCTGTGAAAACTTGCCTGTTCATATACACCTTTTAAACAAATAGATTAGTCAAGTGTCTGGAAAGCCTGGGAGACAGTTAGGTCATCTTTTTATTAATATGTTAAAACATGACATATATTTTTGAAACCTTTTTGTTTTGTTTTGTTTTCATATGGCCCTGAAAATAATGTACTTATTCAAAGTATGTATAGCATTCTGATATAAGTTTATTAGGGGAAACAGTTTGTGCATATAAATGATAGTAGTGCGACCCAGCTTTACTTTGTTTGGTAAAACCGTTTACTTTCACAGGGTTAATTTTGCCTGTGTGCTTAGATGCCATGTGAGATAAAATACCTTTCATTAGATTAAATAGGCAAACAGAGGCTTTTTGACTTATTGACTAGTATTTCAAAGCTGAGCATTTCTTATGCTAATCATTTTTATAACTAATTTAACAGACGTAAAAGAATGTCATTATGAATAATTAGAGATGTTAGTAATTTAGTTTCTAATTAACCAGGGATGTGGCAGACCATTACAGACGGGAACACTCATTAGCTGTGAGAGGCATGGGTGTTTTACTGCTTATTATAGATTCTGCCTATATTTAAAAATGGTTTGGTTGTTTGCACTTTTTAATACGGGGCACTTTCATTTCACGCTGCTGGCTATATCAGCCTGTTGTACTTCGTCGCATGGTAAACCAGACAGCAGTGTAAAGCATCTGTTGAAACAAAGTGTGTAGGCAGTCATTTTCCATTTTGTGAATTACTGCATGACAGCACTTCTCACCCCAACTCCACACCCAAGAGGTGAATTTGCAAAAGGGGCATTTTTCTTTTGCAGGTGTAAGTTGCTTGTAACACAATTAGGCACGTAAGTATTAGATCTTCAAATCTGTGCCCATGATTCATTTTGTGAGCAAAAATGAAAGGGAGCCTGCCCACCGATGTCTCTCTCCTCACTGAGCTTATGACAAACTTTACAGAATGGAACTGCACTCTGTGCGTCATCCATCCATTCACTCTGAGGAGGCTTCCACTAGTGACTGCACAGCAGAGTCCGGGGTATGAAAAAGGCTGCTCCTTTAGACTCTTACTGAGTGAACTTCCACACAACACTGCTGTTTCTGCTCTTATTATCTTTTGCTTCCTTTAGCTACAGTTTCCAAAATCATTATTTACTCTAAATGTTAAAATTATGTTTCAATAAGACACAATCAAAATGCAACCATCTAAAGACAGATTTTTGTTCCCTTTCACTTGAAACAAAAATGCGTATATATTATATTATAATTTCTGAGATACTGGAAATTCTTTGCAATCAGTGCAGTCAGCTTGTTTGGAAAAGAGACTCGATATTGATTACAGTAATCATAAGGTTTTTTGTAATATTAGCGTATTAGCAGTATGGACAGGCCATTAAACTCTCTGAGAAGGAAAGTCTGCCCCATGATTTTATTAGCTTTTGGGAAGCTAGACAGTGACAATTTCATGAGCTACAGCAACAAATAAACCTGAAGGAGAAGAGCTTCCTCCAAGTTCTGACATTGGGGTTATACAGAAATGTGTGCCCTAATAATGGCAGTCTTTGTCTATAGAACAAAGTCACACACAGTTTTTCAGGAGTGACCCAGTTGCTGTAAGCTCTGTTTAGTCTGAACATGTGTAACAGACCTCCACCCACCATTTAATGAGGTTTAACTAGATTAGTTTAAACCATTCCTTTAGTTAACCAGTGCAACTTTCTCCTGTAGAGAAAAAAAAAAGTGTTTTCCAGTCAGACCGTTCTTTGTTTCTGTGCAAACCTGTTTGTGATTCCTCTCACTTGAGAACAAGTGTGTCCCATTTCAATTCCTGGGTTAGAGTCTGCACCAAAAATAGCAGAAGGTGTAAATTAAAATGAACTGCTATTTCAATTCAAGTGTTCACATAAGGAAGAAGTAAAGATGGAGATTCCTGATATGCTTATTAGCCTACTTATGTATATTGTATTGCCAGTTAAACTTTGCCTAAGATACAATTCAACATACTTAGTCAGATTAGAAAATATTTTTTCTTTTCATAGCAGAGATTAGAGCACTAACCACAGCTATGGAAAATCAGTGTTCAGTGCCTGCTGTACTATAGATATCATAATACAAATGACCTTGGGCAAGTCACTTAGCATATATTTGCACTGCAATCAGACAAC
The DNA here is from genome assembly GCF_000710305.1 of Buceros rhinoceros silvestris. Lineage (NCBI taxonomy): Eukaryota > Metazoa > Chordata > Aves > Bucerotiformes > Bucerotidae > Buceros > Buceros rhinoceros. The sequence continues at coordinate 28,733 of NW_010397291.1, forward strand.
CTAACCTTAAAGTTCAGCATTCCTGAACTTTTTAGCAGTACCAGCAGACCACTGTCAACCCCCACTGTTTTCAAAGGCCACTGTGGCCCCCTATAAAAAATTTAATAAAAAGCACCATTGTGACAACTTTGTTTTATATGGTTCAGCCAGCCATTTACTATACACTGGGAGCTGCAGATGGGAATTACTCCAATGGCACGGCTTCCATGTGGGTTAAATGCTGAGAGCCCCAAGCAGATTTGTGCATCCTGAGCTGCTTTGTCTACACTTCCACAAGTGCCCAAGCTAGTTTGGCTACCACAAGCTCTCCTGTGCCTGTCCTCGCTGCTGCCACCCTTCCCATCCACAGTGTAGGCTGTGCCTCAGCTCCTCACCTGTAAAAGCATTGGCCTGCCTTGCAGGTGCAATCTGTACACAAACATAGCAAAAGACTTTGAGGAATGCAGATGTCATAGGATTAATGAGAGTATTTAATATATAGTACTTAATACATACACTGAATAGTTATCTTCTCAACTTTTGCTAAGACCCTATGGAAAATCCTAGTGCCTGTGGCTCAAGGAATGAGCAAACGACTAAAATGAAGGTGGGAGGTTATATAACTGTCAAAAAATATCTCTGTTCTATTGGTTTAACCAATGCCTGACTCATCTGACCTCTCTCTAGCCTGAATACAAAAAAAAAGAGCATCAGACCATTTAAAAAAACAGAAGGTAGTAAAAGGAAGGGCGTTGCATTATAATGAACAGCTGATGGCCAGCAACCACCTTCCCAGATGCCGGAATTTGATTGTTTGGGTTTGCCTTCAAAGTTAATGTGACGTACCTGAAGGCTTGGAATCTTCATATTTGAGGCTGAAACCTCCTTATGGTGATACACAATTTTGGCTGAAGCAAATGGGGAAGGTGTCTGCATATCATCTCCAGAGGTTATCAAGTAAGGAACAGCATAAATTAAATTCTTGCAAATACCACATTTTGAGCAATCAGAGTACAGAGAGATTGGCAGTGGAGTCCTTTGATCTAATTCAGTTAATTCACCCTTAGCTGCTAATTCTTTTCCACAGGACAAGCAATAATGTAATGCTTCTTTAGGGAAACTTTGCCTGAGTTTGGATAAAAAGTAATTGGGATGCACACCCCATCCTTCTAGGTTAAGACTTTTGCTAGCAGTGAACCAACTGCTTGACATCATGAACTTCTTCCAGTGGTTAAAGCACCAAGGCAAACCAAAGCAAACCAAACCAGGACTGGGCCTCCTGTTAAATTAGCAGCTACCAGCTTTCTGTAGGGAAGCAAACCATAAACGTGAATGGGTACAACTAGGTCAGCTGTATCTATTAATTCTGTGAATTGTCACTGATGACAAATTCTATAAGATGAAAGCCTATACAGCTGTCCTACTTTGATTGGTAATTTTTATCTGCTTGTTGCTTCTGAATGCTCTTGGAGAAAGAGAAAAATCTTTCAACTACAGTAATTTAGCCTTCACTGTGCAATGACTGAAATTGATACTGTTTTGTCATTAACGTTTTATTGCTTAATAGAAAGTGGTTTGAGCTAGTTTCCTATGATTAGGTGATGACATATTTGAATGTCATTTATCATAATCATGTAAGCAGTATGTGTATCTCAATAAAGATCCTCTGTGGTGGGATTTTTTTTGTTCCCCTCTGGGTTAGAAACTATGTTCTGATGCATAAAAATGAATAATTTAGTTATTACTGTACCACCAGAAGTTTATTGTAAACTGCAGCCACAATTGCAATCTTGGATGCCACAAAAAATTCTCAGTAAAAATATTTAAATGGTTCTTTCTTCAGCTGCAATAATATACCATCATACATTACCAGATGTTGAAACTCTATAGATTATCTGACAGCAAATACTATATGAAAGGCAGTTTGAAAGAAAAGTGAAAATGATTTTAAAATTTTTAATCATGCCTGCAGATGGGTTAGGATGATCTGTCATAGTTCAGAAGTAGAAAAGAAAAGAAACAGGCTTGGTGTAACTTGGCTCAGTGGTCTGTTTCAAATATGGTTCAGACACAATGGGAAAAACAAACAGGTCTTTACTTGAGAAAACAGATGCAGCAGGCAAGTGCAAAATCTTACTTTGCTGATTTCAAAGACAAAAAACAAAAATCTAGCTTTCGAGGAGAAAGAAGGAGAGAGATCACTCTAAAGATCTCATGTAAGCTGTTCTTTTTTGAGACAATTTCTGTGCTTTCCCCTTCCTCTTCCCTGAGGTGCTGAATCAACAAACCCAAGAATACATCCCGTGATACAGCCACGTCCTATGCCTTGCATGTACAGCCAGCGGAGATGCCTTGCTGCGGGGGCACAGGAATCCTGCAGGACCAATTGCACTGCAAAGAGATGCACCAAGTGCACTGCAGAGACAGCAGGGAAAGTGAGGGCGTGTTTTATTTCTGCACAGAGAAAGCCTCATGGACTGAAACTTCTTCAGGGACCCTGAAGATCTGGAAATTCGGTGCTTACAAAAAGTGTGACTGCTGACTGGCAGCTCTGGGCATGTGCATCCCGGGTCCTTGTCTTTTTAGCAACATGCTGTTCCTTCTTAGTCTGGCACAGTGCTGAGCTGAAGAGTGGGATCTGGAAGACAGAAAAGAGCCTGATTCTAATAAAAACCACAGTCCATAGTTATTATCTTACATTCC
>NW_010397291.1:31613-32045 GCF_000710305.1 Buceros rhinoceros silvestris
AGCTTTTACCCACGCAAGCACACTCAGTCTTGGTCATCTGCTTACCTGCTTTTCTCAGATATTTTCCTTGACTGACACCTATTTTATTTTCAGTTAGCCTGTGCTTTAACCGTGTGACCACTTGAATCTGGAGAAAGCAGTAAGCTCATGTTTTGCACACAGCAACTCTTGTGTCACCTTCCTCTAGTTTAGTTACGCCTGAATACCTCATAGCACCCTTCAACCAGTCTGTGTGGAGGGCTTTAAAACAACGAATTCAGCAGAGGCATTTCAATCCAGAACACAAAATTAGTGGCAGGGTCCCGGGGTGGGATGGGGAACCAAACTGCCCTGTGCCTGACATGAAAAAAAATTAAAATAATAAGGCAGTCCTTCCCCACGAACAACAACCTGGATGTTTACTGCGCCTGGCCGCCCACCCTCGAGGGACGC
>NW_010397291.1:32140-38120 GCF_000710305.1 Buceros rhinoceros silvestris
CCCCCCCCTCGAGGGACGCCGGCGCCGCCCCCCTCCCCGGGCCGGATGGCTCCACAGCTCAGTGCCTTGGCTTAGGTGCAGTTGGAAATGCCCGAGAATGGCTCTTTGTTGATTTTCGGCTGTGCGAGAGAGCCTGGTGTTGCTGCGAAGCGAAGTGCTATTGAATTTGCTCACTCAGGCAGAACACTCGACAGGAAGGAAGGAAGCAGCCATTCTTTCTGGTCCTATTGTCTGGCCACCAGGCTTAGGCAATCAAACAGCCCTGTGGCCCGGTTGCCGGCTCCCGCTCCGGCCTCTTCTGGTGGGCCCGGGGTGGGGAGGGCGGGGGGAGCAGGGGGGACTGCCTTCTCATGGCGTTCACTTTGTTTTCCCTGCACTCCAACCACATCTTTTCACGGCTCAGGGCCTCAGGTAGCCGTTTTCCAGCCCTCGGCATTTCTCCAAGGGAAAATGGTTGGGGAAGGGAGGGGTGAGAGTAGCCCGGTGGGACCGAGGTCGCACGAAACTGCTTCTGGACTGTCACCCAGGAGCAGAAAACATGGGAGCACGCTGCAGGAGCCACAGAAGAGTCCTTCCAGTGATAAGACGTATTTCTGTCACAATCAAGAGGCACTACTTGGAGCTGTGGGCTCTTTAATGACACATTTGTCTTTCAGGGGTAACGGGAGGGTGAGGTGGAAAAGGGTGTGGGACAGACAGAGCAACCTGTAGTTTGAAACAGGTTCATTTAAAAAGGATGCAAATACAATGTACATTTCTGATTCCCCAATCCCTAGCTCAGTTAGATCCCTTTTTTCCCTGGAGGAAAAGAGAGGGTGAAAAAAACAGAGCCGAAGGGACTAATCTTGCGAGGCAGAGTGCTGCAAGTCTGGCCCCAGCCTGTAGTGATGGCACTGGGTCACGGCAAGTTCTCCTGAAGGTTTGTGGCAGAAGGAGTGCAAAAGGGCTAACCATTCTAAGAACATCCAGAGCAAAAATCCATCTGCCATTACATTTTACCTGCCTTATTACACCTCTACAGCTTCTCAGCACTTCCAGTCTAAAATCATGGTGCAACCATAAAGTTGCTATATGGATTTTGTAATGCCATCTCTCTTGCTTTTACTATGATCCGTCCATGGGGCAGCCCTCTACTATGGTCCAGTGGTGGAGCAGGTAATGGATGTGTCAGGGACACCGTTCTTAATGTCATGTGATAGATTATGCTCCAGCGAATCTGTGATGTACAGTGCGATAGCAGACTCTGGCAGATGCAGAGCCTTTAGCCTTCACACAGTACGGTTTCTGCAAGCCTGGGGGTGGTTTTGAGGCAGTTTAAGACACTCTAAATCCAGGCTCTGGTGTTCACACCCGTACTGGTGTCCCCAGCTGCGTGTTCCTGATCCATCTCCTATCAACATTAGTGCTTCAAGTGTCGCTCAGTCGCAAGGTTGGATGCGGCTGGAAACAAATGACAGTCCCCAAACCTGCTCACCTGGCCACCGTGCAAAGGCTGGCGTTGGCAGAAAGGGCAGGAGGGAGCGAGGCGGAGTGGTGGGGGCAGGCAGCACCATGGAGCTGCCGCAGCCTGGGCTCGATGAGGCGTGCCCTTTGGCATGACATCATTCTGAGGCATTTCGAGAGCCCTGCTCAAAGCCGGAAGAATTTGCTTAGACCCAGAAAAGCCTATGGGCTGCAGTTGCATTTTGTTAAATTCAACAGAAAGACACATGTTGCATTTTGGAATTTTGGCGTTGGGAGTATACCCAGCTTCCCCTCTTTATCTAAATAAAACCTCTGCTCAACCTGCTCACACCTACCCTGGTGTGAATCTGAAATAACTAATGAGTTAATGGAGTTATTCCAGGTTTAGCAGTGCAACAGGCATAAATCAGCATGAATTATACATTTTTTTCCCCTTTTCAACGGAAACAAGTGCAAATTACTAGAATAGAGAGACATTTGAAGCCAAGCAGAACTCCTCGGTTTGGATTTTATTACAAACTTGAATCTCTGGCCAGTTTTGATGGGATTTGTAAATGCTTTCAACAAATGTGGGCTGAGTTTCAAGTGAGGCTGGGCTCCATTGTGAGGGGATCTGGGCCAAGGTATGGTTTGGAGTGGAAAGCATATGAAACTCAGTGCATTTTCCTGATTTAGAGTCTTGCTTTGAAGTACTTGGTCCATTCAAACCTAAAACTCAAAGCAAAAACCCACATGGTGAGAGTGCTCTGGAGCCAAAACTATAATAATAAATTCCCTTGAAACTCCATGATTCAAAGCTAGCACAGCTCCAGATACTTCTTATAAGCTGTTACTGCAGTTGTTATTTTGCACAAGTTTTATTTCAGAAATTTTAAATAATCTGATATCTTTACTAACTTCCAGATTCTTGAAAGATTGTATTAATATCTTACTGTAAGAGACGTAGTGAGATGGAAAGGGTTAAAGATTATTGCTTTTGTTAATTCTTTGTCTATGAACATATAATCTTTTCTTTTTATTATTTTGTCTTAAATAAGATACATCGTCAGTGACCTTACTCCATGTCTATGGGTGTTTTTACCATGCTCAGAACTGTAGTGTCTGAGAGCCTTTCAGCAGTGCATGAAGCAACGTGAATGACATGTTACGTGCTTTTTACTGTCTCGCCCTTTCCCTTGAGATGCACCATGTGCAATGGAGAGTCCTGTTCGGATAGGGGTTTTTGTGCCGTGATTTGTTTTATGATCAAGACACCTTTTCTTTGAAAATGTCTTAATGGGCAAATGAGTAGGGGATATTACTGGTTAGAAGCTGGAGGGAAATTCTCCATGAAGTAGTACTGACATATTTCTTTTTTTTTCTTTCTTGTTTTTTTGTCGTTGACAGACATTTTCACTTTACTGCACCAGTCACATACACAAGCTCCCTGCACATATTCACATCACTAGACAGAGCTGCTTTCAAGCTTCTTTGTTTGACCATAGCATAATGAAATTAGCTTTACTGCCCAGCATTCCTTTGATAGCAGAAAGTATGCTACAAGCTGACTTCTCTCCCTTTTACAGATGCATCAAAATTCCGTATGAGCAGGCATCCAGCAACTCAACCGGCTTTTGCATTTCCAGTTAACCACCCTGAGTCATAAAACTCTGGGAAAGGACCTGAGAAGCGTATTCTTCCAACTACTGCAACACTTTAGCAATCAAGCTGAATTTGCCTTACATGTGGAGAATTGCATGTTGGTATGCATCATTTATAGTCCTATGGAGATCTGCTAGGCACTTCTGAGAGGGGCTGGTAGTCCCCAGCTGCCTGCCTGTGGAACACCCCTAGAGCTAATGGGAGGTCCGTGTGTGGCTTGCTGACAGGATCGGGGCCTGTGGCTAAAAGCAGTCAAAATATTTTGTGATATCAGCAATTGTTCCAGAACCAAGGCTCTCCTTTCTCGCACAGCTCCATAATTAATCCTTAGTTGCTTCGTCTTGATCTTGATGGCCCGGGCCAAGAGGAAGGAAGGGCAGGGCAGTCAGAATGGATTCTGTCTCTCTCACTGTGTGGCTCATCAGAATCGAAGCTAGAGCCTCAGACATCACCTGGAAAAGAGAACTGACTTGTTTCTGAGGTGAAAAAGAGAAAGAAAAAGGACAGTTGTGGGGATACCATGATCAAAAGTAAAGAGAGATATCAGCAGTGAGGGAGCAGTAGTGGAAGCAGATGGACATTTGCAGACTAGTCAGTGCTGCTCTTCCAAGCACATTGCAATCACCAGTGACCTCTCCCAGGAATAAATGCACAGGCACATGCTCTGCTCTTCCTTCTTCTTGGAAGTTCACAGTGAAAACCCAAATGTGCAGAAGCTCTCCAAATTTCTGCCTCCATCCATTCTTCCTCCTGGAGAGTTCTGTTATTCCCTTCTGCATGTAACGCAACATCAATTAGAGAAAAGGTTGGTTTTAAGACCAAGTAACACTGGAGAATGCTGTACTGGACAGCTGTCATAAAACAGAGTCCCAAATAGAAAAGCAACTTCCCACTGTTTCGTTTGTCCACTGGTATGAGAGGTGACCCTCACTTTAAAAAAAATCAGGTTTCTGGAGCATGCATGCGAGGTGAAGCATCTCTCTATACTAAAGCTGTGCACAGCACAGGACGAATGAAGAAAACACCATGCTCTTGATTCCTCTGGCCAGGCCCAGACCAAGTTAGATCGAAACTCCGCTACCCTAACTGGAACAGCCTATATGCGATTAAAGCACTGACAAAACAAGCGCATCCTTGCTCCTCTCCCTTTCCTTGACCTTACAATTTTCACAGGGCAAACCCAGGTCATAACAGAGGAGATGATCTGGCCTTTAAAATTTCTTTGGACAGAGAAGTTTGTGCTAATTCAGCATGTTTGAATTTGCTGAGCTTCACCAGGCTCCACATGATTTTTAACAGGAGTTCCGCATACCAGATCTCGTGTTGTGTTGTGGAGTTTCCTCAGCACAGCTATCTACACCTAGTTTGATAAAAACCTGCTTCTATTACTGGCGCCAAGGCTTTTTTCTGATTGCTATTTTGCTGTGAAAACTTAGTGGACATCTGAGCTACTTGGTCTCCTTGCTGTATCCCACTTGTTCCCTCCCCCATATAAATTGTAATGAGTTTGTTAGCTGTCATATCTTGGAGATTAAGCTTTTGTGAAAGTTTTTTTCAGGACAAACATGTGTAAAGGGGCCCTTTCAGCCAGAGAACAAGTGTTCCTTAATGGCCATACACATTTTTTTGGCGTGCATCCATACATTGGCAGTATGATCAAACACATCCCAGCAGACAGTGGAACAGAGATAGTTGTAGGTACAGAGACCTTGGGAACACAGGGGAAAATATGTCATCTCTGTTTTCTTTTAGGACCTCCCTCAAGACTGAAGGCCCATAGTAAATAATGATGCTGATTTCTGTGGTGTCAGCCTAGAAGACTGTCTGGAAAATTCTATACAAAACAAAAGGGCTGCCGGGCTGCCTTACTGACAAATTAACTTATCAGCTGGAGAAGTTTTGATTTACAATGAAATTCCCTGTTGGTTACTGAGAGTCTTCCCATTTAAAATTAATGACCTCATAGCTGATGAATGATGAAGCAGGAAAGGAAGTGTGCTGAAGACTGAACAAAAATCATCAGGTGAAAGGGGCGCTCTGTGATTATGGAATAAAACCTAGTCATTAGGGCTTTAAAAAAAACACCCAGAGCTCTGCTTCTCACTAGTACTAGTGGTGGATGTTTTCTTGGAATAGAAAATGACTTCTCCCCCTCAGGATCTGTGGCAGTATAAAAACAGTCCCCTTCAGAACTAACTTCCAAATCTGCTAACATAATACTCCTCTGAAGAAGAATAAGAATGTTGGTTTTACAGTTAATTAAGGGGTTTGGGTCAGAAACTTGAAATATAACCATTAGGGTATGGTTTTCTGGTTAAGGAGTCATAAATACACAGAAGACTTTATTAAATAGCTTGAAAAAGACTGTGTTTAAAATATGATAGCTGCTTTGGTGTGTTTAGCAACAAGAGAGATGAGAAACTGTTCACCTTAGCAATAACTGGGTGTGTCATTTCTTTGGGAAAATGTATTCTGTTGTTACCTGTGCATTTCTTTTCTTTCTCTTAACTGCCCTGAAGATGGAGAGAGGCAAGATAAAGATGAAAATGGAAACGTAGAGCAAAGTGACACAGGGATTTGGGGGTTTTAAAACTCACAAAAGACTGTTACAAGACAGAACTGAAGAGAGCACCCACTCCTTGAAGCCTTGTGAGGTGTAAGAGAAGCATCATATTAAGTGTCCACGTTCTGCCAGCTGGGACAGTCATTTCAAGAAGAGGAGATGATTAGTGGGGTGAAGCATATTCAGAAATAACTGCAAAGAGGGAAAGAAATTTGTGAAGGAAAACATATAAAGAGAAGATTCAAGTGCCAAAATCCCAAAATTTGTTGTGACTCTGCCTCCAAAGACATCTGTCCAGTGTTGTAGGGGGTG
>NW_010397292.1:0-28209 GCF_000710305.1 Buceros rhinoceros silvestris
CCTTCCCTTCCCTTCCCTTCCCTTCCCCAGCCCCTCTCCTTCCCTTCCCCAGCCCCTCTCCTTCCTCTCCTTTGGAGTTTCTAGCCTTAATGACACTTGAAAAAATTCTAGCAGCCGTGAAATGCCAAGGAAGAATCAGAATGTGAAGCAGTCCAAAACTTATTACATATAAATCTTCTAATTTTTATGCCAATCTTCTGATACTGGGGATTTCATTTTTAATGCTTTGGATTACCAAGGAGGATTATTCCCCTCTGTTTAACTTTAATAACTGGAGAATATTAAAATGTTATTACAGCTCAGTTTCCATCAATATATTTGATTGAAAGCAATAGGTGGGGCATTGAAGCTGGAATCCATTTCACATGGGAGCAGGGTGCACTTCTGCTCACTTTGTGCTTGATTGCATCCTCCCTTTCAAAACAACGGAAATCTCAGCATGGACTGAAGGAAAAGCTGAAGTCTCCAGCACCTCATCCACAAGATACAAGTGCTGCCACCGGGCATTGCTGCCTGGTCCTCCTTTCCTTTCCTTCCCGCAGAGACTGCCACAGCACATGTGCTTGCTGTGCAAGATCTTGCCTCCCCGCCTGCAAAAGTCCAGGGCTATTATGCTCAGAGTAGGTTTAACCCAAAGACCCATGCTGAGTGTGGCCCTGTCCTCTCCATGTCCAGCATTGTGCGTGGTGCTGCTGGGTCTGCACCACAAACCCCTGCTTCCAGCTGTGTGGCCTCTCATCTCAGCTGAGCTCTGACCCAGCCCAGTTTTCCTCAGACTTCACCGCAAAAGGATGAACTAAAGAAGTTTCAGTATTAATTGTATTTCTAGAGGCAGAGCTGCAGCTTTAGAGGACATGGATTTCAAAAGTGCCAAATTAATTTTGAAAGCTAGTGGAATGTAGAGACTGACATGCAAAGGTATTTGGATACATAAAGACACAGGAAAACATAATTTTCAGATCCAGAAGTCTTTTATATGAATCCTGTGGAAAGCAAAGTGAACTAGGTACTCAGGCATTTCCGAAATATTCAACTGCTTCCTCAGGAATGTGTCATCATTGTATGTTTTCTATAGTACCTTTGATAAAAAAGTAAATATTTGTGCCCTCCCTTGCACAAATTTCATGTAAAACAACACAGAATAATTACTTAATTTTAAGTTAGTATTTGTGTTGCACTGTTGACTAGAGGCTAATTACATCGTACAAAATATAATAGATTATCTCTGCCCATTGCTTCAAAATTAAGGAACTTTTATTTTCGTATTTATTTTTAAAAGTAGCATAAAGAGAGCTGTATTGGTCAGGTAGTGGCCAAGGAATATTTAACTGCAAAGTTGAAGACAGTAATTTCCTGTCTGGTGGATTGAGTGGCTGTAGCACACATCACTGTGTGGATGAACATATTTCTGGTTTACAGCAGATGGCAGAAGATAAAATGTAAATATGTTTAAATCACTGGGAGTCCCTCTTCCCCTCCCCCGCCAATCATTATGGTATTATATATGCAGTCTTTCAAAAGACATTTTACCTTTTATCAGTTCCTGTTAACTAACAACCTACATCACATCGTCATGCAAATATGAGGAGACAGCTGTTTGAGTCACAAAAGATAAATATCTCCTGAAACAGCTATTGTTTTGAGTTCCCGAGTCTACTAAATAGATATTTTCAATGCAAATAAATGATGTAACCCAAAGTGAATCCAACAATACACTGGCAAAGTAACTTGTATGATTTTCACAGGAGAATATTCAATCTGTGCAAACAGGCTACCATCTGTAAACAGCGACATAAATGGGAAGTGTACATCTGATGTGCCTGCTCACCAGATCTGATCCTTCAGGGTGCTGTGTACCCTTATCTTCTTTTGATAGCCATATAGGAACACAATTTCAAAGCATCTAGCTTCAGAATGAAACTTGTGAGCCAAATTCAGAGCATTAGTCAAAAGCAAATGAATCCACTTTTTGAGTTAAAATAACACTGTTCTTTTATCAGACAGGAGTTTTTTAAAAAGAAAAATCTTAACTTTTATTTTAAAATTCCAAGACATAAAAACCACTTGAAAAAATTATTTTCGTTTACAAGGAGCTTGCATTACACAAAACCGATAAAAAATAGATTAAAAATTAAACATTTATGACCCAAGGAACTGCTGAGCAGACTTTGCTCTCAAGAACATCTGTAACAATAAAACCCAGACTCACGAAATTTGAATTTGCCTGTTGTGCTTTCTTAATTACTGTACACACTAACTTTTTAGACTCTGATAGGGTAATGGTGCAGTTGTAGAAAATATTATTCCCTCAGGGATTTTCATATATAATTTCTGGAGGGGAATATTCCCCTCTTGATGTGCACAGACAACTGCCACTACCATTAATGGAAGTTATGTGTTTCATTCAAAGGGAGAGTATACCCTTGAGTATGGAACTAAATCAACAAAAACCCTGTATTACAATTATGCTAGAGGTAGGACTTAGTCTACCAGAGCAAAATATTTAGAGGTAAAGAGTGAGCACAATTTCAGCCTTATCGTATGTATTAATGGTGATGTTATCTCTTGTCAAGGGACTCAGACTACTCTTTATACATCTAAGTTATAGAACTAAAGCACAATGGACTGAAATGATGGTGTTTCTCAGTGTATTAAGACTGTTTCAGTTTTCCTTTGCTCTTTACTCGCTGTTGTAGGGCATATCAGAACCTCAACATAATAACATTACTGAAACTTTCATCCTGTTTCTAATTTACACTTTGTTCTGGCAAATTGATTTTGCACCCATGGTCAAGCCATTTTTACAGTACTGGAGTAACAAAGTGAAAATGAGAATTAGGCTCCCTTAGCAACAAATTTTGCCTCCAGATGTGTTGAACCCATGTAACCGGAAGCTTAACTGGAACCATTTAGCCTTTCTTCTATTTTTCTTTTTAAGAATTACTGATTCAAAATAGAATATGGTACCTTTTCTAATATTAATTTCAGGTATTCTTTTTCAATATCGCCTTTAATTCTTTATAACATAAATCTTCATTTAATGAATTGCCTCTAAATTGACTTTTAATCCCTTATTTGTATTAACAGCTCTTATTAAGTCATTAACTTCTCACTTCTGAGTTATTCGGTTTAGTGTATATAGATGTTTTGCATGAAAAACATAGAAGGATCATGATTCTGTGGAAATGGAAAGGTGCAACTGGTAAAAAGCAAATGTTTTTCTGGTTCAGTGTCTTTAGTTTTACTCATCAGACATCGATAACAGATGGTGCTTCGTGTGTTCAAGCCCAGCAATGACACTGTTTTTACTTTCTGAGTTTTTGAAGGTGACAGGTAAGTAGAGGTATACAGGACAGATTTTTTTTTAAAACTGCCTCCCACATGGAAAACCAAATGTTCCATATCTTTATGTGTGAACTGTAAGTTTAAGTTTAAGATGGATGTCTAATTAGATACTCGTTCTAGTAAGTACTTTTTAAAGCAATGCTTCTAGCAGTGGGCAATTGAAGGAAAACGTGTAAATAGAGATAGGATTTTGAAAACTTCTGAGGTAACAAACGCGTTGCTGGGATATTGGGTGTACACTTTCTGAGTGACTTGTGGCAGAGTGATATAAAGTACTGAATGAGGCACAAATGAAGAGTCATAAAATGCGTCTGTAGATGAACAGCAATTCTTCATTAAGCCATAGTTAACAAGGTTGCAAAGATAACAGTCCTTTTGTTATTTAGTATGGATTTTCTAATTGCAAAACACCTTATGGTTTATTATAAAGACTGTGATGAGATTAGGCCAAACAAATCAATATGCCTTTAATTAGTGGCATAGCTGCTGTTTCACTATACGCGATGCTAACACCAAAGCTCAATGGGTTTAAGGTCCCAGGTTTTTGTAACAATATTCTCTAACACTGAAACTTAGGTTTTATTTTACATACAGAGGACGCCCTTATGCAAGCAAAACAAAACGAACCAAAATCTCGGTTTCTACAGAAATGCATGAGCTGGGTACATTAAAAGTAAAAATAATCATCTTTTATGTCCTGTCCAATAGCTGTGGACATGCAATTTTATTTCAATGAAGTACTAGCTTTTAGTACTGAACATTGGATAATATTTTGTATTAATTAGTATTGCAGCCTTCTAGCCTTTTTCTAAAGATGTCATTATATGATTGGATACCACTGAGTCACCTAATCAATGAAACAAACATTACTAACACAGAACAATTAATGGTGACTAATCAGTCATGTTAAATTAGGAAAATAAGAATGGTCTTGGTAACTCAGTGTACCCGGATAGTCACTGAACTCAAGTATCTATATTTACGAATCATCTGAAAGGCCGTGGACAGGTATTTTTTCTAAATGAATACAAGTAATGGTCACCATTTCCTATTTTCATAATTTTCCTTTTAACTAATTGATACTCTTGGGATATTAAGAAATTCCAGGACAATGGAAAATTATGACCCCAATAAACCATGGGAATGAATGCTTTTAATAGTAAACATCATGCATGTGTGTATTTCTACAGAAAATACACTTTTTAAATAAAAAAAATTGTTCTAGTTTGAAGAGACCAACATTTAAGTTCATCAAGTCCAGCTGTTAACCCAGCACTGTCAAGTCACCACTAAGCCACGTCCCTCAGCACCACATCTACGTGTCCTTTAAATACTCCCAGGGATGGTGGCTCCTCCACTTCCCTGGGCAGCCTGCTCCAATGTTTCACAACCCTTTCTGTAAAGAAATTTTTCCTTATGTTCAATCTAAACCTCCCCTGGCACAACTTAAGGCAATTCCTTCTTGTCCTATTGCTTGTTACTTGGGAGAAGAGACTGACCCCCATCTTGCTGCAACTTCCTTTCAGGTAGTTGTAGAGAGCAATAAGGTCTCCCCTGAGCCCCCTTTTCTCCAGGCTAAACAACCCCAAACAAAATTCAGTAGAGGTAGGATTCTCCACTTCCCTGGGCAGCCTGCTCCAATGTTTCACAACCCTTTCTGTAAAGAAATTTTTCCTTATGTTCAATCTAAACCTCCCCTGGCACAACTTAAGGCAATTCCTTCTTGTCCTATTGCTTGTTACTTGGGAGAAGAGACTGACCCCCATCTTGCTGCAACTTCCTTTCAGGTAGTTGTAGAGAGCAATAAGGTCTCCCCTGAGCCCCCTTTTCTCCAGGCTAAACAACCCCAAACAAAATTCAGTAGAGGTAGGATTCTCTGAGACTTGCTTTTTTTTTTTTTTAAACTAGGAAAGAAAATATCATTAAACACTTCCAAAAATGTGTATTTTCTTCTAAAATGCATTGTAAAGTATAGTTGGTTTTGACGGTGGTACTTAATTCCAGGTTTAACTGACATTAGTCTGGCTCCAACTTCCTTACACCCTCGCTCTGGGTGTTTAAGATCCCACTGAGCCTTTTCTTCTCCAGGCTGGACAGTCCCAGCTTTGTCAGGCTCTCCTTGTATAAGAGGTACTCCCTAACTTTTCAACAGCTTTGTGGCCCTGTGCTTGACTCACTCCACTATGTCCAGGTCTCTCATGTCCTGGGGAACCCAGCACCGGACCAAGCACTCCAGGGCAGATTAAGCTGCTTCCTTATATAACAGGCAATGCCCCCTCACATTCCCAGCCTTTCCTTCTTAATGAACCTGTATCCGTCCACGGCAGCTCTCAGTTGTGTGGGCTAACCTACCACATCTCGCTGATGCCAGCAAGGCTATAGCCTGGCAACTACACTCAGATCTCTAACTCCCTCTGCTCGCCATGCTGCATGCATGAATGTACAGGCACTCCAGAGGACCACCCAGGCATGCAGCTTTCCCAGAAAATGTGTGAGGGCTTCACTCATCATGCTGTCTCTTGGCATGCCTTTATTTGCATGCATGCACTTGGGTGGTGAAGGAGAGCAAGAGGAAAGTCTCTGGTCAACCTCTCTTCAGTTAACACTGTGTGCCCTTAAGAGCATCTAATGACAGTCAATGACAGCTCCCCTCTTCCTTCCAGAGCACAAGTGACAGTTTTTTTTTTTCCTTTTGGTATGAACATAGTTGTTTAGCTTAAGTGATATATCACCCTGGCTAAAGGGCATTAATTAGTGTGTTATTTCATCCTCTCTTCAGCCTGATGCTTAAATTCAAGTGCGTATATGCACACACATGTGTATATAGATGTATGAGAAAAACAACTAGAAAACTATGATGCCATTTCTCACTCTGATTGAACACCAAGTTATTTCTTGTGTAACTAGACACATTCCAACTAAGGAACAGGAACACTCTAAGTTTTTAATTTTCATTTCCAGGACTACAATCTGCTGCACTAAACATGAAAATCAGAATAGGTATGGCTTTTATTCAGTCAGTCTGTGCATGCATCTGGTTATCACCTCTGAAATCAAAAGTGGGTTTTTTTCAAAAAAAACCTGGCAGAAAAGGTTTTGTTTCAGACAGGATGCTGCAGGATGCTCCAAATTTCAAGTATTTGGTAAAGAGTAAAGGTTCAATGTCACCAGGAAATACCGCGGGGTCACCTAAAAGCCTCTCCTGGTGCAGGTCAATCTGACAGGCAGCTGAAAGGACAGCCTGATATTATTTTCCATATAGTCATAAAGGTCAGTAGCCTTTCAAATGCTACAAGTAGAGGTAGTTTCCCTGGAACAGCCTGGTGGAGAGATGCTGTTGCCTTTAACTGATCAGCAGACAAAAAGAGATCTTTACACACAAATGAGGCAGAAGCTTGAGAGATATGTACATGTTAATGTCTTCACTTACACATTAACCTTACAAATTACAAAACTTATGTGTTAACCTATTATTATATAAAGACTTGTAAGTTCCAGTTCAGAGAACTCTTCAGCCAGGAATACTAAAATTGCTTTTGAATAGCCTCACCATAATTACTAGAAATGAGAGCTACTTGGCCTTAAAGAATACCAGGTGAATGTGAATAGCCGTTATGACGTTATAAAGGCAGTGCACACACACACATACGTCTCCCTTCACTGGGTGTGTCTGTGTTCGTGTTTATGCTTGGATCAGGAGTGAGGTTTTGAAGTAAATCTTCCTGTTATTTCCACTTAGTATGCTTTGGTTCACACTGCTGAAATGGCAGAGCTCACAGACTGGATGTTCAAATGGAACTAGAACTTGTCTGTAGTAGCAAGTAGTATGGTCAAACAGGAATGGACCCACAGAGCAATCCAGGTGGTGCTGATATTTAGTCTCTACCTATGTCAGGAGTTTTACTGTGAGCTGTTTTTGTCCACACATCAAAAAGGCATCAACAGGTATTATCCAATGTAATTTAAAAAAAAAAATATTTAGATGGATTTATCTTATTTTTTCCAGTAGGTTTTCCTGAAGGAATTCCAATATGGATTTCCTGAAAAGTTTTTATTTGATCACAGATTTAACATTTTCTCCATGTTTTTCCCCTCATAAAGTCATGCGTCTTATTTGTCAGGAAGAGATAACCTGACCACTTGAAAATGTGTTGATGACGTTCCTGGAACAATGTTTTACCAAAATGCACTTTGTGCTATCACAAAATTCCTTCTGCCCGATGAAACCAACCTCCAGTTATGCTTTTGGCAAAGAAACAGATAATTTTAAATTTAATTATTAGTTATTCTCCCAAAGATGTTAAAAACTACTGCTTTCCAAGGTGCCATAGCTGAGTGAAGAAAAGAAATGAGGATGGACTCAGATAAAAAAGGATACATTCACTGTCAATATGTAAAAGGCCTAAACACCAAAACCCAAGTATTTTGTTGCTTTGTTTAACCTCACTGTTTTGCTATCTGTTGATGCTGGAGGTTGTCACCTTAACTAACTGCAGAAAATTAGCGTGTCAGAGTGTGTTTAATGAGTCAACACGACTTAGGCAATATCAAATATCAATATTACAAAAGACCAGTCCCTGGTCTTTTAAAGTCTTAAAAAATCCAATTGTCTTTCTTTGAAGTTGCAGCTTGATAATGAGGTTTTAATCATGGTTTACAGACATATTTCTTGCAGAATCTGGGCTATCTTCTTCCTTAAAACTATCACCAAATTACTACATATCTTGTAGTCACTTTAGTCCTATTAGCAGAAATGCTCTGGTTCTACCAGGTCCTACCAATCTTCATGCACAAGCTAACCTGTGGCATTCTAAGTTACTTGTACCAGCTGTACTGCTCATGCGCAGAGTGACAAAATTTTACACTAGAGTTCTAACAGCTACATATAGATTATTCCATAAACTCATAAAACTTGTTAGGAAATGTGGTTTCAAACAAAAGGTGAAACACTATTATGGAACTTTGAACGTGATATTCCACCACAGGGTGTCAAATTGATAAGGGCTTTGGAAAGAGTTAAAAAATTTCCAGCGTAATGCATTCAAATGCCCTTCATCATTACATCAGCTGAGAAATATTTCTGCCTTGCAAGTGGAACAGTAGAAACACGAGATATTCTGATTCCTAAAACAAAGCTATTTCCTCTTTCCATCATTCACAGCTGTCCTTGAGACACGTGGCCCTACAAGACATTTGGCACCTTATTGTTTCCTACAGGCATGAGGCGTCTGTGGTGCTGGGTGGCTGCTTGCTTGTGATGCGAGGCTGGCTGGTGCACCGCAGCACCCCTTACACATAGCACATTTGTACCTCTGATGGAAATAAATCCCACTGAGTCGTAAATATTGACTCAGCAGTGTGGCTGCTGCTGTCATTTTTTCACTGAACAATGCCGTAGGAGATTATTAGGATTAGCAGTTGATTTTTGCTTGTAGGATAGATCAACGATCATTAGCAACAGTGTCACTTTTTTATGTGCTTATTTTAGTCAACAAACTGTTGTAGCACGGCAACCATGATTATTCATCTGTGCTGTAAATAGACTTTCCTTCCTCATATAAATACAAGAGCATTTGCCTTCCTTTTTTACTCTGCAGGTTACAATTAGACCTATAAGATGATGCACGTATTTCCTAACACTGGGAAGTGGCAGGAAGAAAAGGGATGTTTCCATTACAAAAATCCCTCTCCTTGTGTTGTTCTTAGCATTTACCTCACATGCAGTTTTATTCAGAAGCCCCAGCTAAGACAGGAGATACTGGCTATGTGGACTTCATAAAAGAAAGCAGCCTTCTCTCCACCTTGCTGCAGTTTCCACTCCAGTGCTAGACAAACACTTCTGACCCAGTGAATAAGCTAATCTGTTGTAGTGTTTTTGTGCCTGCTTTAAAGAACTCATTTCTTGGTTGGAGAATCTCGAAACAGTAACATGCTAGATTAAAAATAAAAAAATTCTATCTAAGAAGACAATATGAAAGAAATAAATGGAAGCTTTCCCTCTGGAATGTAGTTGTTCCTTGAGGATTTAGAGGGTGTTTCCATTGGCCTGTTAAATGTGCCTAAAAACCATCTGAATAGTTAATATTTACCACAACAATCACACCTAGTCAGAATTTAATTTTCTGCAGAAAATGTACATGAAAGTAAAAAAATGTTATTCGGAAGTGAAAAATAAATCTTTTAATTGTAAGACAAATAACTGATTTTTGCATTAAGAATTTTGACCTTTTTTTAATGCGGAATACTTTTCTTATTACAGTAGATGTTTCTTGCATAAAAACTCTAAGCCCTGTTCAGCAGAAAAAAAAGATGAGGAAAAAAAATCCACTGGTAGTTGCAAAGGATCTTTCAACATTACTCCTCAAATTATAGACCAAGAAATAATTGCAGCATTTCTTTGATGACTGATTTCCAATAGGTTAATATGTCCATGAAAATGTCATTAACAATTCACAAATACTACAAGGAAAATGCATTGAGTAAATGATTGGGTATTTATGACTTATTTTCTCAACCTTGGTTATTATAGTTAAATGATGTAACCATTAGACATATTAACTATTCAGGCATAAAAAGAGGTTAGTTATCACAACTCCAGATGGAAGAATTAAATACAAGATTGTAGCCACTGTTGGCAAGAGATTTCTTTAGTCCTATTCATGGCGAAGAAAACCACAGTCCCTACCTAAGGAGCTTCTGCTTTACAACAATAAAAACTCCAAACATTTGATGGTGAAAGCACAAAATATAAAAAGAAATGGATCAAGTGATGCAGATAGTGTATATACAGTCATAAACTACTTTCTAATTCTTTGCAGTCAGCCAGCTAAGCCATTAACCTGCTGTGTTTATTGATATCTGCCTCAGTTTCCCCATTTATCATTAGTAATAACTTAATATCTTGTTTGATAAAGCCAAAAGAGACAGCTGAGGCACTCTGCGCTTCATCCCACTTAAACCCTTTGGAAATAAATGCATAAAATGAGATGCTTGAAGACTTTCAGGATCAGGAAAGGACATTGTGTTCTTACAGTTTTTCTGGTTCCTGTATTTAAAATGCAGTCTTGCTTCTGAGCAACTACGCTGAATTTAGTCTGGTGATGCAAGAGTGGGCTTCAGCCCACTGTGTGCTGCGCGGTAGGATAATACCTTGGACAGCTGCTGGCAGGGGTTTTCCCTGTGGTTTACCTGGTAATGACACTGTCCAATGATCATGGACAGTTGGGGATTCCTGTGGCTAGGATTGCACCAGCACAGCTTGTGTTTTCAACCAGAGGTCAAAAAGAAAACATCCCATACAGTGGAAAACAATTATATTTCCATATATGTAAATACAAATGGAATGTAGAGAATACATGGGTGTTCTGGTTTGTCTAACCCTGAGGTTAGACAATCTGGGTTTGTCAGTGAAAGGCAACAGTAGCAGCCGTGTGGCAGTACCACTGTCTGAAATTCTCTCACACTCACAGAATGAGTAAAATTCGATCTCCATTCATTACCAGCTTTCCCCCATGGACTGGCCAGGTATAAATAGGTATTTCTGGAAGTTGGATCTTTCTCAGATTTGCTAGGCAGAAAAGAAAGGATTAATTTTGTTGCTAGAGTCTGAAAAGTTCTCCAATTTGACCCTTACAGTTTGTGTCAAAATGCAGTATTGTCTCCTGTCCCCTTGCCCTTCAGAGGAGGTGTCAGAGGACTATGTTGGCAAGGGGATTGCTAATGTGCTTCTCTGCTCCATTACCTCATCTCCTCCTTTATTTTCCATATTCAGTTTGTGGAATATTTGTGTTTGTTTTGCATGCCGCCTCCTTTGGCTCTGCCCCAGCTGGGTCCCTCATCTCTCTGCTATGCTGTATGCTGCACAGGAATCTGCAAGAGGAGAGAACAGCAGCTCTCAAACCAATGGCTCCTGGGAATGTGCCTAGGATGAGTGGATGACTCAGGTGATCTTTAGTCCAACCCATGCTCAAAACAGGAACTGCCATTTGATAAGACTAGATTACTCAGGGACTTGAAAACACTCAAGGATGGAGACTGAGCAGCCTCTCTGGGCAACCTTCTTCCTCTGCTTGACTTCTATTTTCATCAGGACTTCTTACCGGAAAGTTGACTTCCAAACTCTTCGTGGCTAGGTGTTCTGGACAACTATCTCTCATAAGCTCAGTTATCAATCAAGGTGGAACATACCTAATTTTACAAGGCTTCAAGCAATGTCTTTATTTTACTCTCACAATAACAGACCAGTTATTCTTTCTTTGATGCTGTGAGCGAGTAATCCAGCAGATACATGACAACTTGCTCCACATATATGTGCAAGAAGAAAAGAAATGGCCAGCTTTAGCAACTGATGAACCAAAGTCATTTTCAAGGAATGACCAAGGTGAATTTTAATAGAGGAAAGTAATAAGTACCACTGAAACTTTGCTTTGTTCAGTTTTTTGTTTTGACACTATGACAAAAGCAATGAGAATTTCATAGCTGAGTCGTTCAAATGTCCTCGGAGTAGCCAACATAATGACATCTTGCTGTCTTAATCTCATCTACCAGCTTTTATCTTACTACCCCACTATTTCCCACACCTGCATCTCCCTCTTCTCTCCTCTGCGTGTAGCTTTGCAGCCATGGGAGTTAGGAAAGAGGAGACAGATGAAAAACATGTTTGAGCTGAATAAAGACAAACAAAAATTTCTCATTAATAATTTTTTCCTCCCAGAAATGGGAGTCAGTGGCAAGTCTCAGCAACAGCTGAAAAGATCAATTTTGAGATTTTATAAACCAAACATAATTCTTCCCATTTGATTTGTATTTTGCACTGAAAATATGGCATCCTAACAGAGGCCAGAGGAACACTGAGACACTGTATTCCTGGACGACTATCTCTAACATTAACTGCACACTGAAGATGCTTTGAAGATGACTTTTTAATGTTAACAATGACTTCTGAGAATCTTGAATGAAAGATATTGAAAAAAATGAATGCATTAGTATTAATAACATATACCATAGAGGCATGATGCTATCAGGTGGAACCAAGAGAAAGTCCTCCCTTTGAAGGTTACGAAGCCCTGGAATCTGTGTGTATAGATAATTAGCTATTCTCCTATTTCTTTTCATCTCTTACATGTAAGGATCATCTTATCTCTAGTTATTTCTCTTGAGGCGTACACTACTGTTTCAGGACTATATGCCTAAACAAATTGGACAAAATTCTTGATGTAAATCCCAAAGAGCAGCAATGCATCTTCATTACAGTGATTAATAAAAAAGAAGTTGTTTATGGCTTTTTTCATATAAAATAGTTAGTTGAGCTTTAATTTAAGTTCAAAAGACAGTCAAGTGTTTATGCAAAGAAATCTGAGGGAAACTTATTTGAAGTAAAATAGTGATCACATTTAGGCTTGTTAAAGCTGGAACCACCAGGAGGAGACCTACCCTACCACAGGGAGCATTTCTACCTGTGAAGGCACATCACAAGTTAGATCTATTGACCCCACTGAACAAAGCGAGGAGGCAGGAGTCAAAAAACAGCCCCTGGTTCCATAAAAACAAAATGGCTTGAAGAGAAAATAACATTCTCCCCTCGCAACACACACCCTCCCCCCCCCTCACTGATGTGTCTAATTAATTTTCATTTTAGGGTCTTCAAATATCATCACTTGCAATTTGCTTTTTTGAAATGTTTCTTTAGTTCTGGTGGTGCCTGCTGTGTGTTGCTGTCATTAACAGTCTGTCAGATTTTTCACTGAAAAAAGCCACCTTCAGGGATTTGCAAGGTGCCCTAAAATTTACTCTGTATAGAAACCCAATGGGCAAGAACTCAGTGAGAGAGCAGTAGAGAATAAAAGTGACAGTGACAAAAATATGGGCAAAGAGTAGGAGAAAGGTATGAGAGAATCAAAATGAAATGGAGCAGGAGTGAGAAAGATGAAGTTGGAAAAACACAAATGACTTGAAAAATATTTCACATGCCTTTTTCGTTATCCAAACTCAGACTATTTTTACAATCACATTTCTGTACATTTTTAGTGTTTGAAGATTATAGATCAGGAGTATGTTTTACAGACATTAAAAGATAGGAAGGGTTTCAGGAGAGACATAGTAAACTCGTGGAGGTCTTAGGGCAATAGTGTGATATTTGTGATTTATTCATAAGTATACCTGTGCCATTCTTTGCATCTGCATTGACTCAGTAGATAACTAACAGCACAGGTTACCACCTTCTAGCTATTCTCAGGTAATTAATCCATTATTCTGTGATGAGACTAATAAATATATATAAGAAATCCTAACCATGAGATCAACTTACCTGCCTCCAAGAGAGAACGGTGAATAACAGTACTTCTTAATGCATTAGTTTTCACAATGATATCAACTCTTAGTTCATCCATTTCTTTGAAGATTTGCTTTTTTTTGTCTTCTGGTGCTCCCCAAGTACAGGCCATGGTTCTCAGTCTGGTCAGGAGAGTCATTATCCTCTGTTCATTCCAATTTCCCAGAATAACTTCCTCTGTGCTTCAAAGAGATTAACTAACCACCATTGAGTACAGAAAATGAAAATTGTTTGTCTGTGAAAAATATTAAGATAAATATCTCTCAAAAGAGGTATCTAGAGGTAAGTATCAGACTAGATGAAGTGGAGAATTAAGTTTTTATGTAAAAGAACTCATGTGGGAACTATATAATTAAAATAGGCAAAGAATCTTGACTGTGTTTTGTAATCATGTCAGCCAACAGCTATATGATTATGGCATTTCAGTGTCTGTGAAAACACATTTTACACACCCTTAAGAACATCTTAATATGGTTTTCTTCATTTTTCTCTTATAGAATCAAAGAATTTTGTGCTCAGGAGCACTGAAAATCAGGTTATTCATTGGTCACTCAGATTATTTTTAAATTTTGGTTCTCGTTCACCACATATTTTCTGCTCAAGGTCAAGAGCACCTGAGAAGCAAGCTTCTTACTGGACTTGAATCTTGATAGGCTTTATCCTGTCACTCAATTGCTCGAGTTCATCAAATCTACAATCATGAACGTTCGGTTCATCATACCCATAAAATACACCAATAATCAGAACTGACCTAAAGTGAGGTCAAGCATGAATTGCTACCCAGCATGTCTGAGGGATGTCCATCGTAAAAATAATTGTCTTAATCTCTGGAATCCAGACAAATAGCAGTTTTGTGGCAATCAAAGAGTAACAGTTCCCTGTCAGGTGTGTGAACATTTATCTTGACTCTTTTTTAACCACAAAAAATGAACACAGACTGGTAAATTAATTTATTCACAAAAAATTGGCTGGGTTTTATCTCACCTACCTTTCAATACCTACAATCAGATGTTAACATTACAGCCAGTGACCTAAATCTCTCTTAATAGTCAAAGAAGAGAAATAGATGCCTTAGGGGTGTGATTCATCTGACCTATTTCAGACAGATATTTACCTGGGAGATGAATTGCACCCAGGACTGCACGGAGTATATTGACTAGATCTTCACAGACTATAAAGATTGTGGGCTGATCAGTTCAGAACAGTAAATTTCATGAAATGAATCCTACTTTGTGTCAATGTGCTAAAGACTGGAACAGAATCAGCACTCCAGGTTCTATAGGCACAGTTTAGATAGTTTCCACCAGAATGTGAATACCCCTCATAATACCTGCTAACCTCCAAACTGTTGAGAAGGAATAGCTCTGAAAAAGGCCAGTGTTTTAAGATGTTTTACACATCTACATTCAGTTCGTAGTTTTAAAGGGTGGTAAATTAGAACGACAATTTTCATGCAGTGATATTTCTGAAGCTTTCAATTGTTACAATAGCTTTCCCAAAATCTCCAAGAAAGTTCAGAAAACTGTCTGCCTGTGAAATGTCGTGCATTAGTTGTGGAAACTGCTAAACTTAACTATACTTGATAATTTTTTTTTTTTAACTAGAAAAACTACATTGTGATAAAACTGAAAATTCATCAGATGGTAAATAAAGGTAGAGAATCCATTTGGAATTTATTTATTTAGTTGCAAAATTACCAGGATTCTGAAAATATTGAGAGAATATTTTTTCCTCCTTTTTCATGAATGAAAATGCACAGTTCTTTAGCATAAAGAAGCAGTTCTTTAGCATACATCTTCTTTATCCCTAAAATAATAATAAAAAATATTCAGCTGTAGCTGCCATAATTCCCATGTCCGTATGAAAAACATTTTTGTCTTTTTTTTTGTTTGTTTGTTTGAGTCAAAAACCAGAGGATGAGGGTCTTGTGAGAACTCAGCATGCACTTGTTTTCTAATGTAGCACAGCAGGAGAGAGATACAGAGGGAAAGCAACCAGAAATAATAATCAGAAGCTATAGGAATAATGGGAATGTGAACCACTGGCATACAGGGAGATAAGAATCTGAATATCCAGTCTCTTGACTTTCCTCTGTTACACTGTAAGCTACCCAGGCAGCTTTGCTGTTTCAGCCTTTTCCTTCAGTTTTTAGGGACTTCTGGAACAGCAATGGTGTTGGATGAGGATCTCAGTAGCTAATTTAAATTCCAGCTCTTTGAACAAGCTTGTCTTTCATTATGTGTTCTCTTTTTGCATCTTTTTAATGAAGTAAAATGATAAAATTGAAATAAAATTGAAAAAGCTTCTTTTGGACAAGCAAACCAAATTTGAAAATGTACCTTTTGGTTTTTTTTTTTTTTTTTTTTTGCTTGTATCAAAATGTCCCAAGTATTGTGGTGTAAAGCCTATAGTTGCATGCATGCAATGACTGTTGGAATTGTTTCCTTGGGTGTGAAGATTTGCTCTCTGTGGTAACGGAGGTAACACCTTTTGAGCCATGATTCCTGCTCACAGCAGAATGGCTTCTGATTAAGTTTCAGTCGTAGGCACTAAATTTTCTCAGCTTAACCCAGAGGCCATGATAAGGCTATATATGTGCATGAATATGTGTGAATGTTCAGATTTTCTTCATATTACAGAAGATGGAACAGGCACAACACATAGCAGATCACTGTGTTTTCAACAGATGCTGATGTATGAATGATCATTCAATACATTAGGGAGGGAAAGCTAATTCACCAAAATACGTTCAGTTTGGATTAACAGTTTTTCAGTTTGAGGGTTTATGCATTTTTCATACCATTTTAAATTGACAGCAGTAAATTTCCATTTCCAGCAAATTTGCACCGGACAAGATTCTACACACTGAATGGCATTTCATCACATCAACTTCCCACTGATGTCAATTCAGATATTCAAATGAGCAATGAACACTCAGGCTAAGAATCAGTCTTATCACTTCAAAATCCTTATAAATTCTCTCTCTCTCTATATATATATTCATTATCAATAATTTTGAGTCCAAAGCCATTCAAAATAAAAGACAATTATAATTTATTGCTAAACTATAACATGAACAGATTTGCTAAATGTATTTCTTTCTTTAGTAAATATTTAACATAATTTCATCATTCTTCATTAGTTATTTAGGGTCCATAAGCCCAGAGAAAAACCACAGGGTTCAATAATGCACTCTGCTTGATCATAATGATACAAAGCATCCCATCAACTATTACTAAGTTGATTTGCAGGAAATGTTGTCAGCAGGCTTAGTCAAATACCCAATGCAGAACAACGTGGTCCTGAATTTCTTATCTTGGTGATTTTCCTTTTACTTAACATTAACTAGCAGTCTGATGTAACAGAATATAATCCAGTTTACTGTTGTATAGCATCGTTGTGAAGAGGAATGGGATATAATCTAGATATGAATAAATTTATAATGGAAATTAGACAAAGATTTTTATTCACTGAGGAAGCAAACTTCTAGAACAGCCTCATAATGGACCTAAGAATAGCAAAAAATAGTAGTTCTAATACACTTAAATCAATTTATAAAGGTATTAGTTAGACCTACACTAGTGACTGACACAAAACCAAGAAATCCTCTTGAGTGTGAGAACTCAGTTTTACTACATCATAAACTGATTCCTGGCACAGTTTTTGCCCATAACGTCTAGCAATCTCCCAAATAATTCCCAGGACAGATGGAGAGTTTGCATCAACTGGGGACCATTCCTAATGCACAGTCTCCTTTGGAGAGTAAGAAAAAATACGAAATAAGCATGAACAATTCCTTGTCAGGAACCTCAGCAACACAGAACTGTTACAGACGTGTTTTATTTACCATTATGAACATAACAGTATAACAAGGAACTGGCCTCCATAACACAATTCCTACATCCATATTGAGTTATCCTCATTTGGTCAATCTTCTCTTTCTTCTCTTTATTAAACACAATGAAACCCAAATCATGTTATTTAAAGTAAGTAGAAAGAGGGAGGGAAGGCAGAGGGTGCTTTAAGAGAAATGTATCCATAGAGACTCTTTTCCTACACTGATGATTTAAGGTAGTTCGAGTCTTTCTTAAAACAGATAAATCTGTCAACTTGAGTTAGAACAAATATGTCACTGGGTATTACCCAGATGTGCAAAATATTGTATTCTGTAATATATACTATATTTGCAGTGTGCAGTCCCATCTACATCTTCTTTTGGTTCCCTTTCTTGACAAATTGTAGACGTTCAGTTCCCTTTTGTCCTTAAAGTTGCCACAACCAGCCAATGTGTAATTCACATCTTTCAGTATTTTGTACACATGACTTGTGAAGAAACCTGGAGGAGAACAAAAAGTCCTTTTCGTGGTGGGTTTTGGTGCTCTTCTACCTCAGAGTACCCTTTTTCCTCGCCCTCAGGTCAAAACTACCTGAGAAAAATTTTTATTTGAACTTTGTTTTTTCAAATAACACACTTATTTCAAGCAATGTTTAATTGTTTATTATGCTTGAAATATGTTTTACTTGTAAATGATGTAAACTAGTACAATATTATAGAAAACTAGTCAAATGAGTCAAGGAAATTTCTTGAATAAAACTGAAAGTCAGATCAGCTTTACCTTTTGAAAAGGTAGTTCTCTCACTATCATCAGAATTTATCCACCTGTATCAGTCAAAAGGCGCAATTCCAGTGAACGTTCAGATTAATTTATTACAGAATCACATTGTTCACTGTGAAATAGTACTGCTGGTGTTTCCCTAGCTGTCTTTAATTAAGAATAATAATGTCAGCTGAATTTAGTAAGAATTAGTGTTGATCCAAGTTACACTTCCATACAGTGGAAGCAGTGTTATTAAAAAAAATGAGATTCAATTAGCAGGAAACATTCAGAAACTTTTTTCAGCCAAACCATAAAATGAGTAATTCTTACATGTGGAGGAACAGCAAGAAAAAGAAAGTGATCTAAGTTATAAATAAAAGTGAATTGATTGTTCAATTTTTGCATTTTTAAATCTAATATATCTTGATAGTGCCTGCTGCCCAAAATCTATCAGTATTTTATTATATAATTACTTCAGGAAAATGTGAGTAATCAGGTTGTCACTTCCAACAGGATTGCTGCCTAGGAGAACTATTCTTTCTTGTATAAACACATACCAGTCAAATAAAACTGAGGTGTATGCCCGATTTATATGGTATCACCGCAGCATATGGCATACTAACAAAAGATTGCTAGTAGAGTGATATTTTTATTCCTTATTTAATTGTAAAGTAACTGTGAGAGAAGTGTAATGCACATGTGAATAAGCGCTAAAACAAACGCACACAAATACCTGAAGCCCAGGCACATAATAAAGCATAACAAACTACATTTTTATTCCAAAGATATTTCTTAATATTAATGACATTGCATGGAAGAGTCACAAAACCATGGTGACTAGGAACAATACAAACCCATAAGCAAGTAGCTGAATTATTTTCAGTTTCATTTCTGACGTATCAACATTTTGCTTCCTTTTGTTTAGCACCTACAGCATATTGGCCAGAAATTTCCACAGTAATCCCCGTTTTTTTTTTCCCCTGAGTAATTGCTTAGAGTTTATTTAGAACCTAGTAATGTGTGTAAGCAGTTCAAATTATTCCTTCTCATGTTCATTACCTTGTATTTGTCATCAGAGAATTGCATCTGCTGTTGCAATGCCCATTCATCTAAACAGTACTAATGTCATTGGAGAGCCAGCTACTTTCGAAGCAGTGTAAAATAAACTGTGAAGTAGATGTCAAAAGCTATTTCACCTGTTTTACATTCAAATCCTTGCTTTGCTTTACTCACTTTGCTACTGAGCAGAGTCAATAACAGCATTCATGATGGGATACAGACATTCAGCTTATACGCTTTCAAGATATTAGCTTTTTTCACTTATGAAGAGTGAATGGGAGAAAATGAAATAGTTGGCAAATGTGCTTTTACTCTTTCTCCAACGACATCTCTCTTGTATTTATTGCTGGTTGTGCAGATATTAAAGACATTTCCTGTAAGGTAAACTTGCCAGATTTGTCAATTTGGCAAAAAATAAAGGGCAGGTTTTATAACTGTAAGGAAACTATTTTTCCTACTTTCCCCCTTCATTATTGTTTTGTAGGCATCAAAAATTTGTCTAGGATGTGTGTTGTGCTACAGTTACAAGGCAACAAACCTTGCAGAAATTAGTAGTAGTATTCAGACTAGCCAAGATTTTGCTGGGCTGCATAGTCACAGTGGGTGTCCCTGCCTCATTACTGAAATAATAACTTACTGAAATAAACTCTTACAGTTTGCTGTAAGAGTCTGCTCATATGCCAGATGGTATCTGCTGTTCCTTGGCTTCCTCCTCTGCCCCAGGTGTAACCACTAGAAAATAAGAGGGACACAAGGTCTAGCTTTATTACTGATTCTGTCCGGCCCCCAGCACCCTCCTACAGAATGTGGTAGGCATGGTTCTGCAACAAATAATGGCTTTTGATTAACGCTGCAGACAGGATTGGCTGTGGGCGAGGCTATTGGGCCAGATTACTGTAAAGGGTTAGTAAGATGAACCTGGAGAGTGAACAAATTTACAATGAATGAAGGAGTTTAAGCCCATTAAACTCTGGATGGGGAACTGTAATTCTTCAAAATGTATTAAAAGTTATGATGGACTACATTCAGTCGTCTACAGGCTAGCAATATCAGGACTGTATAGGTCTCTGCTTAATGTGTTATACAATAACTCAAACCAGAATACTCTAAATGTGGAATTCCTGTCTATTTATTTGTTTGTTTTATAAAGTTTTTTACTTTTTTCATTGGTTTTTGGGTTGCTTGTTAAAAGCAAGTGTAACTGCTGGCGGATATTCATTACTTTGCTCTTTTCTTTCTTCTGAAGCTTAGAAGATAACAATATAATGCAGGGCTCCATTGCACCTGGGAAAAATAAAAATTTGGTTAGAAGATAGACTATATTGGGAAAATGAAAGGTAAAAATACACATTGTTTTAAAAACATAGCACACTGGCTTAAATGGTATTTCTCTCCATCTCCTTTTCTCTTTCATTGTTTTTTTTGCTCTTTCCAGACTACAAACATCCCCAACAGTCAATCACAATCAGAGTTATTTTAGCCATTTAACAGTTAGGTGTCCAGCCTTCTGCAGAAGGTCTCTTGCACGAGCAAGGGCTTTCAGTCAGATACTTTCAACAACTGATTTGATTGTATACGGGAGCTGTAATTTAGTTTGGTTATTAGTAGAATAAGGAATAGAAAGCAACAAAACACAGATAATAAATGTAGAGACAGCAGATAATATATAGAAGGGTCAAATCATTCAGTAGTCCAAATAAGAAAATGCAAAGTCCTCTTCACATGTTGTTATCAATTCCTTATGAATTGGTTTATTACTTTATTCAAATACTAAAGCCTGCTTTAATACTCCAGCTCTTATTCACATTAATATAGTTTGTTTCAGGCATTATTCCACTTAACTTCACGCAGCAAATTGGAAATTTCCCTGTCTGCCTGTACATTATCATAGCATGGTATCCTTTTTATGACTGAAACAAGTCAGAACACCCAAAGCTACTTTTTTCCTATTTTATTAATTAGCCTGTTTTGGTCATGCTTGCAGTCAGTTACTCCACTGCTCAGGAGCAGCAAACCACATATGCAGCTTAGCTCAGTACCAGGTAACATTTATGTATTTCAGTTCACTGCCTTAGATCCCAAAGGACATAAGACTTCCCGGTTTTTAGACTGTGTAACTTTATCATAGCTCTCCTGCCCCACACACCTCAGAAACCTTTGGGGAGAAGATAATTCCAAGCCTATTCACAGGCCAGAGAAAAAACGGCTCCAATTAGTGAGTTGGAGCTTGGCTGGGAACACAGTGAGATCATTGCAGTGCTGGATCCATTTGTTCCTGCTGTCTTACAGGAATGGGCAATTAGGGATTTGGAGTATTAAGCATCCATTACACCAGAATAGCCCTGTCACAGGTCATGTTTTAGCACCAGCAGAAAGCTGCGCTTGAACCGCTTGTTACTTGCATGCAGCTTAAGAGACACAGGTTGGTCAATTGCTGTGACAGATATGAATCTCCTAGTTTCTATCTTAAAATATTTCCATACTTATTTCCACTTACTCTTGCACCAACAAGTTGAATTCTTCCTTTATTTGCATAGCATCTTTAAATAACAGCATGACAGCATGCTTTTTTATTTTCTTCAGATAATCAATAGGTCAGGTTTTATTAGTTTGTTTGTGGGTGTTTTTCACCTCTGATCAAACCGTAGACCACAAGCAGACCATAAGAACATGTTTCAGATAGAATTCTTTATTCTTAAGTGTGCATAACCAGAACAGAAAACCAGTAATTCATGTGAAGTCTCACAAAGTCCTTTAAAATTAGCATTAGCATTTTTCCATCTGTAATCTTAAAAGGGAACAGTTCCCCCACCCTAAAAATGCCTTTAAAGTTTCCTGGCATCATCCTAGAGATTATTTTCTGCATTTGCTTTTTTCATAGCTACATCGTATTTCATAGCTATATCTTGTCATTAACCCATCCTCCTCTTTCTCATTTATATTCAGCGTACAGAAGGTAACATAAAATTCTGCCAAGTGCATGACCTAGCATTTTGCCTGAGTCTTCGGGGTTGTCTGGCATGTTCTGCATATGTATTTTCAATTCTCTCTGATACTGATGCTGCTCCCAGCTTTGTGACACCGTTGACTTTCCTCAGAATGCTTTTAAAATCTATGAGAAACAATTAATGAAACTAAAACTTCTTCCTTGAGGAACTCAGCTACTCTCCCTTACAGTTCTTCCTTGAATCATATATTCTTTAGATCTCTTAATGGTTTTCTATGTGCCACATCTGAATAATTTACAGAAGTTTGGGTAGAATAGAACCACTGCATTCGTCGTGTGAAGATACAGTAGGTTGGGGGGGTTTTTTGATCGGGTTTGGGGGTATTTTTTGTTTTTTGTTTTTTGGGGGGTTTTTTTGGAAAAAGCCTCTGTGATTTACTATTGGTAAACACTTTTTGGGTTAAATTTTGCTTTCCCTTTAATATTATGGTTAACTACTTATACCTTCAAAGTATGATATAGTCTAGTATATTTACAGCATCAGAATTCTAATATGAATTTTTGTGAAAGAATGACCAAATTCAACATAAACAGCAGCATGGCAAGGAATTGCTCTTTAGTTACCCAGTAAACTATGAAGAGAGGGGAAATTCCCTCTTGCTAAACAGAAGAGGTAGATAAAATACGGTTCTGTCATTCTTTAAAGCACAGTCCTTGGTAGTGAGACCAACACAGACCAAGGGCTGGTCACAGGGAGGTCTGTCTCCCTCTGTGGTCTCAGTTAGATCAACAGCACACAGTATACACTCCAATGTCTGCCAAGACAGCCTAAGATATACTATAAGCTAAGTTGTATCAGAAGAAATCTTTAATGTGGCATTTTATCCGTTGGCATTGAAGGTCGGTTTGCTAACAACCATTTTGCCCTCTGGCTCTTGAGTGCAGTCCATCACTGAAAAGGAAAGCAACGGAGTATTTTCCAATTTTGTAATGCAATTATTCTATGATAAATAAGAACATATCAGCTACACTGTTGCTAGAGCTGGACACAAGGCTTTATTTAACAGAAGAAGAAAAACACCATGACCTTTATAGATGAAAAGATTTTACATTAGTCAGGTGTAATATACTGTTATCTGTCACTAGTTTATCTGAGACATTCAACAATACTTCAGAAAAAATGACCAATATTAAAGTTCCCAATAAAAGACTAAACACTCTATAGAAAGTTTAATACTCTTCAACTTTCACATAAAGCTCAACTGTGAAAGGGGCAGATACACCACTGAAAATAATAGCTACAGCACTGAGGAGGGATTGAACTGAAACTTGGGAAATTCTTATTTTGATGCTGCCACTTTGCCGATAAGCTTCTTTAGGGAAATTACATCAACTCGGTTTTTCTGGTTAAGCTCACTCTGTCACACAAAGATCTTGGTATGCGTCATAGCTTCTCTTAAAAGAACTAAACAACAAAACACAAAAAACCATGTGAAGCAAAGAACCTGATAGGTTACAATTATTCCAATAATTTTCCAGAATTATTTATCTCAAAGCGCTCAGTACAGCAATACTAAAATATCTCTTCAGATTGCAATCTGGTAAACTGGTCCTGGGTGCTTTCACGATTCTGATGAACTCACCTGTTCAGGCAGAGACAACTTTCTAATCAACCCAAATTTAATTCAGAGACTTATGACTACCACAAACAATGCCAAAATGTTCAGACATGCAATACTGAGATTAGCTCAGCTGCACAGTAAAAATTAATGCAGAATTCCACAATAAAAGTATTAAGGAGAGAAGCATTTCTGTGATGCAGGAAGCACAGTTCATGTTATTACACTACTTAATGTTAATGTGCTTTAATAGCTCTAATGGCTCAGCATAAACACATACTGTGTTAGAGCTACATCTGTAGGATGGTGCCATTTGTGCTAACCTCAAATTTGTATTAAACAGGGCTGTAAGGATAAAAGGATAGGCTAACTGTGCTCATGCTACAAGTTTTCTTGTTTTTGACTTGTTCTGTGAGAGGTAAATTTGTGACTAACTACCACATTTGGTATCATTAGAAGAAATAAAGAACAGCAATTTATAGAAAATGTAATCTGTAATTAATTCATTTTTTCTATGCCAGCCTTTTGTAAGTAATGAGGGATATGACTGTGCTATTTATCGTAGTATATATTTAGATTTCTATAAATTTTTTCAGCTTGAAGAGCTCTACCGTCTATAAATAGAGAATGCCATGAAATTACAACCATTTTGCATAAAGATGGAAAGCAACTGATCAGCTCAATGAATAATATGGAACAGAGGATTTCACTCAAGAATAGTTGTGGTGGTTTAGTGTTTGGCGTGGTTTTGGTACTGGGGAGGAGATTGCTGGCTTTTGTTTCATGCAGTTTTGATAGCAGGGGACAGGCTGCTTGATGAGGCCTCTGTAAGAAGGTTCTCAAAAAGCTCCCCTGGCTCCAATTTGGTCCTGCCTCTGGCTGAGAATGGGTGAATCAGTGCTTCTGTGAATAAACCTATTTAAGAGGGAAACTGGTTTAGGCAAGGGCTTTTGTTTTCAGAACTCTCTTTTGTTTTGGAGGAGGTAGGATGGAAAGAGAGGCAACCTTGTGGGAACCAACCACATGGTCACCCAGGGTAGTGAGGAAGAGGTTGGGGAGACACGTTGGAACAGTCATTTCCATTTGGCCTGTGGTGAGATGGCAAGCTGAGACCTGGCAGTCCTCAGAGATCACCAATGGAAAAACAGGTTGCGTAGAGCCATGGAGAGACTCACTCTGCAACAGGCAGTTGATCCTGAAAAAGGTTTGGAGTTTGAGGAAGATTTGCACTGGGCCAGTTTGGCCCTGGGAGAACTGCTGATGCTACCTGGAGGAGTTCATGGAGGACTGTTTCCTATGGAGGGATGCCACATTGCCGCAAAGTAGAACTGTGAGAAGCATTTCCCTGGAAGAAGAGTGAGCGACAGAAGCAGCATGTAGAGAACTGGGGCTGACAACAACCCCTAATTCTCTGCCCGCCCTGTGCCTAGTGGTGGAGAGGAAGTAGGAAAGCTGGGCCAGAGGAGAAGGGAGGGGTGGGCAGAAAGATGCATTTCAGATCTTGTTGCTTCTGTTACTGTCCTACTCTTATTTCAGTTTGTGATTTTGTAGTGGTTTTGTTGTTTAAATTAAATTGATTATGTTTCCCCAAGTTGAGTCTGACTTTTGCCCATGACCATAATTGGTGAGTGTGACCTCCCTCTCCCTTGTCTTGACCCTGAAGTTGTTTGTGTATTTTCTCATACTGGAGTAATAGAGAGGCTGCGTGGTACTTGGTCTCCAGCTGGGACTTAACCACAACAACAGAATAAAAAAAAAAAAAAAAATCATGGACCTGATCCATTAGAAACAGGTATATATACCCAAAGGATGAGATTGTCCTCTCAGATTCATTGATGAAGTTGCTTCTGATATATACCAGAAGGGGAGATTCACAACAACAGAATAAAAAAAAAAAAAAAATCATGACCTGATCCATTAGAAACAGGTATATATACCCAAAGGATGAGATTGTCCTCTCAGATTCATTGATGAAGTTGCTTCTGATATATACCAGAAGGGGAGATTCAGAGAATTAAAAGAAGAATGAAATGTTCAATCTTTTGAGACCTCCACCCATTGGAACAGTATTTAACTGCCTAAACAGAATAAAGGACTCTGCCAACCCTAGTCAGACAGGAAATGAGGATTTCAGTAAATCTTTTTATTTTCTTCCACAACTGCTAGATGTGTCAGCAGGGATATGGAGTTAAGAACTGTGAAAAATAAAGATGGTGATTTTGGATGTGCTTCTGATCAGTAACAAAGCCATTATTAACTTAAAAATTATGCTAATTCTCCAATATTATAGCAAATCTGTTTCTTAAGTCCTTTCTCATCAGTGAACTGAGAGGCTAAATTATGTTGTCAAAAGCAATGCATTGACATCTTATCTCCTATTAGCTGATTTACTGAATCTAACTCACATCATACTTGTGTAAACCAGTTTTTAAGAGCTTTGTTTGGAAAAGACACTCCATTTTGAGCACATATGCCACTGGTGCGTTTTATCTTTTTCTGGTTTTACCTGACAGTTTTGAACTCTGAGCCTGTATTCCCTATTTGCAGTATTCATGACAGAAGATAGAGTAAGGATATGTCGCTGTGTGGTAAGCTGGCCCCGGCTGGATGCCAGGTGCCCACCAAACCGCTCTATCAATCCCCTCCTCAGCAGGATGGGGGGTGAGGGGGGTGGGGGGAGAGGCAGGAAGTGGGATGGAAAAAGCCTCTTGGGTCAAGATAAATGTGGTTTAATAAAGCAAAAGCAATGGTCGTGCATGGAAGCAAAGCAAAACAAAAGATTTATTCTCTACTTCCCATAAGCAGGTGATGTCCAGCCATTTTCTGGGAAGTAGAGCTTTAGTATGTGTAATGGTTGCTCCAGAAGACAAATATCGTAATGAATGCCCTTCCTCCTCCTCCTTTCTCTTAGCTTTTACTGCTGAGCAGATGTCATATGGTGCTGAATATCCTTGTGGTCAGTTTGGATCAGCTGACCTGGCTATGTCTTCTCCCAAGATCTTGCCCACCCCCCACCCTGCTGGTGAGGGGAGGCAGTCTTGACGCAGTGCGAGCGCTACTCAGCAGTCGCCAAAACACTGGTGTGTTACCAACAGTTTTCTAGCTACTGATATATAGCGCAGGGCTATGAGGACTGCTGTCAGAGAGAACTAACTACACCTCAGTCAGGACCAATACACAACATGGTTCAAATCTTGTGAAGAGAAAAAGATTATGATATAAACTTAAGGTGCAGAGGAACAATTATTGTACCTTTTCATAGGAATATGTATGGGTTTTCTTCCCAAATTTGGTTCTTCAAAATAAACACAAAAACCCCAAAGGAATACTTTTCCACGCTGCATTACTGCACAGTGGAGTTTGTTGTTACAGATTATTATCAAGGAGAAGGATATAATGTGTTTAAAAAATGAACTGCATGGTTTAGTAGAGAAAACATCCAATATTGGATATTAGTATAAGAAGATAGACAAAGTCTTTGGGTCAGGAATGTATTTAGCTGCCGGTTCCCAGGAACTGTAAGAGTACAGCAACAAGAGGATTACCCAGTACCCACCTCATTCTTAAATCTTTTCTTAAGCCTCTGTAACAGGTAATTTATTTCAGAAAAAAAAAGTTTCATGATACACTTCTGATCCTTCCATTGCAAATAAGTCTTTTAATGCCTGGTCTTCCTTGTTCATTTCCCTCTCTACCACATGCTTAATGTTTTGGGAATCTTGAAGACAAACACTGCACTTTTTGACATCAAAGAAAATATCGACACAGACTTTGATGAGAACAGTACTGGCAAGATGTAAATATATGAAGAGCATGTTTTACTTCAAGATTCTTGAGATTACAGTCTACATTATTTTAATTGAAATAATGTAGACCCTTAGTTACTTTACTCCTCAATTTATACTTCGCTTGCCATTATTTTTAACTATGTCAACTTCAAAACAGGCAAGGCAAGAGAAAGGGTAAACATTTGCAAAATATCCAGATAAAGATAAAACTATCACTGTTTTATTGTAGCAGTTGGTCAGTGACATGGGTTTTTAATAAGACTTGAGAAACATACATAAATTACATCACCTTTAGCACTCGTGTGTATATAACATTAGTATATAAACCATATCTTGCATCAAATTACTGCATAAGAAACACATAGCGCATCATAAATGAAAACACTTATTGATTCATGCTCTATAGCAACAATATCAGTAGCATCTTAAGACTTGGAATGAGATCTATTCTTACAGTATCTTGAGAAAATACCACACTTTTCCTATAATTTTCTGTTCATTTTATAGGAGTAAGAAGTTCAGC
>NW_010397292.1:28292-39646 GCF_000710305.1 Buceros rhinoceros silvestris
TCAGCAGGTTACTATCTAAAGGTTTAAAAAACATGGGTCAGGTGACTAGATAAACTATTGAATCAAAATATCAACCAGTAAAAAACATTTAGGAACAAACTTCCTTGTAACTTCATGCTCATCCTTTAAGTCATGGTTGGAAGTACGTAACACATGAAATATGGTAATTCTATTTTTATTTAGCAAGAAATCCAAAAGGTAAAAGCAAAGACATAAAACACATTTGAAAGCTTGGCTTGAGTTTTGCTCTGGGTGGGTAAAGAGCTCTGTCATTGTTTTTGGAAATAAAATAAATTGCTATTTATTTTGGAAACAGGCTGTCCGTACTTAATTAAAACCAGAACATAAGTGAATTACTCACTTACAGAAATCATATGCAAATCTCCCACTGACTTCAACAGAAATTTCCCAGGCATTCTTGTCTGCAAGGTTTTGTCTTGATCGATTTAGGAAGTCCAATAACAAAACAAGTTCTATTTCCCTTCCACAAGACATGTAACTGTTTATTTAATGAAAATGAACCCAAAGTCTGCCTGGCTTATCACAGCTGTATCTCTTTGGCTATTGGTTACATGATCACCTCCCCAAAACAAAACTTTAAAACCCCAGGCAGGAGATGGATAATGAAGAATAGGACGCAGAAGGCAGGATTACTCAAAGGGCAGGTTACAGGCTGGATCAATAGTCAAGGTGAGAAGCCGCAGTCGTACAATGTCTTTCACATTTCTACAGGAGAACTCTAACCATCCCCAAACTTGACAACATGTACACACTTTCCTGGTGTTTTTGGAGGCAGCTGACGCACTCTGTTAGAGTTTCAGGCCATGAAGTATCTTGTCATGCCTGATTGGTCTAAGAGAATTTTATTTCAGTTGAATGGATTTTTATAAAATATATGAACGTATCAATGAAATTTCCCAAGTAAGCTGTTCTTGCCTAGATGCCCTAGGGAAGATGACATGATGCTTGACTTCTCTGCACAGATTTGCCATTGACCTGTTTGGTGACCCTCTTTAGTGCCTCCCGTCTTTTCCTCCCACCCAGATATCTGCTTAAATTGTAGGTGTATCAGGGGAGAATTATCCCTTTCCATGCATTTGTAACAAGCAAACATTGGTTTTGGCTTCAGGCTTATGTATGCTTCTAGAAAAAGAAGATTTTACCCCCCAAAATACCAACACTACCACCAAAATGACCAGAAGACACAACAGAGAAGATAGGTTTTTCTGAAACAACTGCATAAATATTTTAATATGGATTTTATTTGCATCTGCATTTAACAGATATTGGCATAGGAAAAGATCACAAATGCTTATCTTGATTCTAATACAATTTAGCACTGTTCTCTGATCACTCATTTAGATGTATTAATAAAATCATGTTGAAAAAGTCTTCACTAACATCTCCTTTATGTCTTCATCTCATCAGGGAAAGAAAGCCCTTGTCACTAGAGAAGACAAGACTTGTCATCTTTTTTATTGTCTTTCTTTTCAGTGTCACTGGATTCCATCGCAGATGCTGATAATTTAATAGCATGTCGCTTATACTGGGATGCATCAGGTATTGTCTAGTGCTTCTGTTCTTAGACTAAAAGAAATGCCCTAAGTATAATACATATTTATAATCCTATATTGTATGTAAGTGTAGGATAAAATTTAAGAGCTACCTAGCTGGTCTAGGATTTATTGTTATTTTATTGTTATTTTTTCTTTTTCCATTCCGTTAATACTTTATTCAAGGAAAACGGACATGATGCAAGGAGAAACAGGAAAGTGGGAAAAAAAAACCCTTAGAATTTCAAACCCTTTGTGAAATACCCTAAGTCACTAAGGTGATGTATAAATTCCTATTCACTCTCTACTAACATCCGTCCGTCCATCCATCCATCCATCCATCATAACTGATTGTAATTAGTTCCATGCTCAAATTTAAAGATAATTTAAAAAATAGAACTTACTTCCTGCTACCTCTAGATTAACTGAGGTATGCCCTGAAACATAGCTATCTGTTTTTTTAATCCAATCTTACATCTTCTACGGTTGTTCCCATTACCTGTGTTAGTAACTAATTAATTCGAAATTCCATAAAATAAAGTCTGACAGAGTTGCAATGTTTTCTGAGTAACGTTCTCCAATTATTCTTTCAGTACCTCTATTTTATCTTCCGCTTGTTGATTTCTTCTTGAAACTAAGCAATCCTTCCATTCTTCCTCTTGTGTCTAACAATCTGTCACTTGTTCCTGAACTTTTAAGGCAGACTACAAATAAAATGACTACAATATTCTGGATGTGAATGTCTTATTGATTTAACTTGACATTAAAAGTGTTTATTTCAATCATGTCTTTTAATCAACCTCACAATTCCTTGATAAAGCAAAATTCTTTTTGAGCAAATAATTTTATTAAACTCTGTACAATGCAACTATGCTTTTTTCCTGAGTAACTGTAGAGCAAGGACAGGGCCCATCTGTGTAGCTGTTTTAAGCATTCATGAGGTCTTTTAAAATATTCCTCAGTATTGAGTGGTTTAAATTTTTTTTTGCTCACATCTTAGATGCTGCCACTCCTGTAAGTTATGTCACTGAGACAAGTTGGAACAATAGCTCATCATCATGAGGATAAGGTCCTATCATAAGAACTTGGCTTTAGGATCTTACAGCCTTACCATACTTTAAGAGTGTGGCTTAGCATGAGATGTACATGGAAGATTCTTCTATCCCACTGTTTCGCAAGTAAATGATGAAAAATACACTGTGATCTTTTCTTTGAGGATATCTGATTCTCCTGACAGCCTGAGAAGCCTCTACACTTGGTGAGAAATCTGATTTTCCTGTAGGAATCTGACCACGACCATCACAGAAAAAATCTGCACAGATCTGGAAAAGCTGAAAGAATTGTGAAAATAACAGGTTACATGTGGCTGTCGCATGTGGTAGTGCAGCTTTTCTTCTGATCATCAGGGCCGAGGACACTGACAGACATCCATGTCCCCGCCCAGTTTCCTGGTGCCTTCCTCACCCTGTCCATGGCACAAGACCCATTTCAGCCCCTCCAGAGCTGTCAGCCCTTGTTGCCACCAGTC
Organism: Buceros rhinoceros silvestris; assembly: GCF_000710305.1. Lineage (NCBI taxonomy): Eukaryota > Metazoa > Chordata > Aves > Bucerotiformes > Bucerotidae > Buceros > Buceros rhinoceros. Next base: position 31,374 of record NW_010397292.1, read on the forward strand.
TCCAGCTCCACACAGTTGCCAAACAGAGCCCATCCATGGGGCCAATGGCCACCCAGTCTCATCCTGTCCTCATCCCCAGGGAGGTGCCTGATGGCCAGAGTTGGGGCTGTCCCCAGTGTAGATTGGCTGCCCTGCTCCTGGCTAGGGCTGGGACAGACCCTGCCTGTCTGGGGGTAGGGACCCTCCATGGCCCCCATCTGCCCAGCCCTCAGCTGCAACATGCCCTGACACTGGTGACCAAGGCCACAGAGGAACTTAACTTGAAAATACTGGTGGTGGACGCTGGTGTGTGATGGCGAACTGTGGAAGAGATGATGAATGTGGATAGGATAAACCAGAAATATCTGAAAACAGACTCCCGCTGGAGCAGGCAGCATGAAGTAATGGCCATGTCTGAGGCCCTGCTGGGTCTATTCCTTCCATACACTTCTAATCTTCACATCTAAGAAACTTCTGCTTCTAAAAAGGATACAGGAAGAGGACATTTAATTAAGATAGACCTGTCTAGATTATGATCTGAAAGTGTTGCCAGATGAACTTTACATTAGCAAAACAGACCAGGACTTCTTAATTATTTACGCAGAGGGCATTCAGCAAATATTTACCACTTAAAGTCTAATGAAAATAAAAGCAAGAGTACAGTGAAGTTAAGCAGCCTGTCCTGGAGGTTGTTCCAGCGCTCTTTGGCAGACACTTTTGGGAAAGCCTTGTGGATAAGCAGATCTGAACACTGACTGTAGCAGACTTTTCTTACAGCATTTAACTGTAAATCATTTAACTCTAATCTCATGAGTTGGCTTGGATCAGACTTGTTTGTTGGGGCTTTTTTTTTGTGTGGTTTTTTTTTTTCCTGGGAAATACTTCAGGACAATTTAACCTTTTTTCATTTTTTTGTTGTTGTTGTTGTTGTTGCCACAGAGGTTGGAGTAAGCAATGCTGCTGATTTAATGTGCCAGTTGGCACATTATGGTCACCATATGGTCACATGCTCTGCAGACTGTACCTCTGAACATGGGTAAAATACTGAAAAAGGGTTTTCTAAAAGACTTCAGAAATGTGTTGTGAGAAGGTACATTCAAGTGGGATGGGCTAGAGGTGAGCTTGAGCCAAAACTTTCTTTTGGAGCTGTGCCAAACACGTGTGGAAATAAAAGCAGAACCTGAGCTTCCCTTACAAGGATATTAGGAATATAAACATTGTACATGTACACAGACAAGCAACCAAAGTCTGAATCCTAAAAACTCTACATTGTAGAAGTAATTTGCATTAATCTTTTCTCAGACTTTTCAGCATCTTGGACCACAGTGCTGGTTCTACAATTCAATACCAGTATGTCTGAATAGATTTACGCCCAGAGAAATTTATATGTATTTAAAGAAATGGTTTTCATTGTGATATCTCTTTACCTGTCGAAAGTTACAGGAGAACTCAGACTGATATATTGATTTTTGCATCTTTCTGTCCATTGTATTTGTCTCTAGTGAAGTGTTTTGCAAGTAAATGTGATCATAAATCTGTATGAGGTAATGGGAACGTTGAGTAACTGCCTGTTCACCCCCATCAAAAACACAACTGTTGAAACAGAATAGAAATTTTGTAATTTCTACTTCAGTGAGAACTAAAAAAAAAAAAAAAATCCTTTGCTCACCCAAATAAGTATTTTTAAAGTTCTGCTTTACTCATCATCAAGAGGCAGCGGTTTTACTTGATTACAGGGGCACAGCACTTTCTTAGTAACAAGACTTATATCACCACAGTAGCCTTTTGAGTTTTCTGTAACTAGCCTTTCTACTGGCTGTAAAACTGACTCATAAATTGCACTCAGATGGGAGAGGTTTATGCAGGAAATTAAGGACTAAAACCTTGTTTGCCAGCTCATGATTTAAAAAAAAAAAAAAAATTGTATAGATTGGCCCAATTACTGAAACACAGTAGAAGAGCACCTGGAAAAAAAGCTGGTGACTTAATGGAAGAAGTTGAATAAACAGGAATGTGAAGCATGCTTAAACTGTTAGCACAGAAGTTGCTGAGCCCTTGAGGCATGTTCTTGTATTAATATATATGTAGATCTCAGAAATAATGGTTAAAAAAACCCAACGTTCTCTTGACCATCGTCATTGTTTCACAAACTGCTCAGCCTTTACTACTATGGGCAAAGTAAATGACAGGTAAACGTGGTTCAGAGGAAAGCAATGAAGACAGCCTCCCTCTCACGTTTTCCCCCCTTCTTTTATCTTGAATAGGTTCATAGATTCTGCAGAGAGTAGGCTGGGACACAGAGTTCCATGTAGCCCTGTTTCTCATTTGGAATGCAATGTTCCAAGTTACAGCAAACACAGGTGCCATTTCAATACAGCAGCTCTTAAAATAACAATAGCCCATTTCCCTATATTTCAAGAGCAGGAGAAACTATTGTTTATTAGAAGAATTCCAAGTAATTGGCAGCCATCACGAATTCTCCAGCTAGCTAAGTGCTAATGTGTTTTTAGCCAAATCTCTGAACATTTCACGAGCATTATAAATAGGAATAGGACAAGTTGTTGTTGTTTATAATAGAAATACTAAAATTAACATGCATATATAAGTATATAGATACACACACACGTACACTCCAGTAAGCATTCTCTGCATTTGATTACGGAATCTCTCTTGTTGGATTGTGCTCTGAGCTATGTAGTTAGGGATTTCAGATGAGAATTTATGTGAGACTGATAATGGATTTGGCACGCTGTGACTCTGACTTTAATTTGTGAACCAAGCTATCAATGGAGTTTCCTACGCAAAAGGAAGAACTCTCAACATTGCATTGTGGTTTCTTCCTAGAAGCTTGAAAAGGTTGGATTGTGGTCTTTGGTGGTCAGCTAACAACAGTCTATTCATAAAGGCCATCAAAAGAGCAGAGTTATAGTTCTGATGAAACTGTCAAACTACAAGTGAAAGAAACAAAATTAGGCTTTCACTTCAGAATAAGTACTTGTAAGGCTGATTTTCCTTGAAATGGAGTTTTAAGAGAGAGTTAAACTATTTATAATATGATAGAACTTGTTTGACCTGAAAAGTGTCAGTCTGCTTAGATAAGGTGAATAGTTATAGTGCTGCTATTTGAGCTTAACAAATGGGATGCCAGCAGCTCACTTCTAGCTTAAAAAGAGGGAGGCAAGAGATTCCTTTGTCAAGTCAATTTACAGCCTGCTGTGTCAGGGCATTAAAAATTGGTTTCATAACGCAAATAAATTTTTAGTGAATTAAACTATGGAATTGAATATTGTAGTTCAGTTCTTCCTCTTGGGAACTACATAATGCCGGAAAGCTTATTCAGATCAGGAGAGAATTCAAAATATTTTCACCATCTTGCATTTCATGTGTAATTGCACTGTAAATATTAAATCATTTATCTGAATTTAATCAAACTGGCAGCTACGATGTACAAAGGGACAGTCTTCCATTTCACACACGCACTTTGAGCTTTCCAAACCATTCTCCTCACACACTGTAACTGTTTTAATCAGTTTTGTTCATGTCTATTCAAACCTTTCTGTTGCCTTTGATATTTTCAAGATCCAGTAACTCATGTTAATAGGATGGCAAGCTCTATCACTTCAGCTTGGTCTCTATAAAAGCAGTAATGTATCTTGTTGCCATCCTCAAAGGTAAATAGTGGAGCTGAGACCTCAAGACTGTAGTATGGTTGTAGGATGCATCTTACTTAACCTCGGCTTATACTAGATATCTAAATTTTGCTTTGTTAAGAGTCTGAAGTCTCTCAGTAATCAATGGTCAGTGTAGTCTATTCTAGTTGGTTTAGGCACCTGTCTTAAGCTGGGAAGAAAAAATGCTAGGTCTAAAAGGAAAACTTTTACTTTTTCCTTCTAGTAAAAGGAAAAATTCTCTGGACAGACGCCTAAAGATGTATATCCTAAGATATGTGTACCTAAAACAGCTAAAGGTATGTGAGACTATTTTTAATATGTGACCCACACAGTACAAACCCTACCAAAAAATCTAAAATACGTAGATTGATCTTCGTTAAGATATCTTGGTTCGCATTAGTCTTAATCACAGTAATTTCATCTAAATGGAGTTTCTTGTGGAAACACCCTTATGTGTACAGCCCAGATGTCACGCAGGCCCTTAAACCCAGCATTACAATATCAACTTTCAGGTGTTTGGACACCATCTGGAATTCCAGCCCTCAGTAACACATTTAGTGTTTGCATTCTCTATATTAGTTAACTGATTCAGGAAGAATTAAGATGACAACAGTAAGGGATTAAACTACTTGTATAGTCAGTAGGAAGAAGAAAAAACTCTTTTGCCAAACCTCCTTCCTTTCATATGGAGTAATTAAATATTTATTGGGCCAAGGGAGAATCTTAATTACTTAGAAACTGGAGAGAGACTTCACCTGAAGGTGAAGCCTTACATTTCAAATAAAACAGAGCATTTTTCAATAACAGAGAAAACACTTACATGAAAATACTTAACCTTGGCATTCCGAAGCTTGGCATTCCAATATGCTTTTTAGAGTCAGTTCTCCAAATCAGACAAAAAACTGGAGATCCGGTGACATCTGGCTAACAAGGGGTACCTGTGTTTCCATCTCTGGGGCTCAAGAAAAATTCTCTAACCATTAAATGCCTGGGCAGAATGGGAAGTATCTCCCTTAACCATGAGCAAACATGAAGAATGTGCAGAATTTTCTTATCAGAGAAGGACTGCAAATTTTACTATGACTTGGGATATGTGCCAATACACACAGAGCCTTCAGGAACAAGAGTTCTGCTTGGGAAACAGCAAAAGAACTGGGGCCGTTCCTGAAACTAGTAAGTGTATCATTTAAAGTGGTTTTGAGAATTTTTAATTTTAGGTACTTATAGTGAAAGTTATATGCTTAAATAAAAATAAATCTTATTTCAGTAGTTCCACAGTAAACAAAGCCTGTATTCTTGCAGAATCAACACAAGAGATGAGTCACTGCTTTCAGGGAACACCCCTCTCACAGCTTTCCCACATTGCTAAATATACAAAGAAACTCCCCTTTAAAATATTTCCCACCACCTGGGAGGGTTAAAACATCTTAGTAGGAATGGGAGGAGAAAAGCTGTAGGAGACATTGCAACACAATTCAGAAACACACACTACCTTTCCCCTTGAATTCTTAACAATTTTCAACATTTTCGAAGCAACACTCCCTTTTTTGCAGTATTAACCAACTTGTGATCATCACTTTTCTGTGCAGCGTATTATCTGAGAAGCTGAAAGAACTGCTGCTGCTAAGAGCAGGATCAAAGTCTCAACAAGTGCTGTTCTCATCTCCTTATATGACATGAAACCAAATCCTGTGATAGTTTGCCTAATGTTTGTAATACTGATACCAATAACAAACTGTTGGAGTTTTATATTAAATATTGACTCATGTCTTGCTGAAATGAGCATGTACAGAAAGAAAAAATGGTCAGATACAGAACTGAAAAAAAAAATTACTCATGATAAAACTTTAATTTCCAAACAGTTTTTGTACAAGATAAAATATGCTTAACTTTCTGAAAGTGATAGTTTCTTTCTCTCCCCTTTTGAAAGAAAAAGTTTTGCTTCACCTTAGTGTTCCTAGCTGAGCTCCTAAGCTCATATTAGAAAAAAATGTGAGTTTTCAAAGTTATTACAAACATCTTTATCTCAGATAAATCTCCAGCTAAATGATACCTAAGTTATTTAAAAAAAACAAAAAACAACTGACTTTTGCAGTGTTTGCTCATTGTTTTAACCCAGTGAATTGAACTGACCCAACAGTCTGCTGAGCTCCCAGAGGAGTTCTAGTACTGGTGATACAGTTAGTTATGCTAAGTTTAATCATCTAATGTCCCTTGTGATCTTCTGAAAAATTATACTGTAAAAGAAAAGGAACTTACGTCATACTAGATCATGGGTCGAAAAGCAAGTACTGAGGAGAAGGTATATCCCTTAGCGACTTCAATAAGACACTTTAGAAAAATAGCTTATTTGAGTATAGCAATGCTTGGATTTTGAAAATAGCCTTTTCTAACTGCATTTTGTAAACACCAGTCAGTCTCAAAGAGTATTTTAAGGGCAAAAAACACAGCACAGCTAGATCCCACATACCTAAGCAACAAGAACAACTCTGTAATGTAGGACTCTAAGTAACTCGGTGATAATGGGAATTTAAAAACAAAGACGAGACTCTTGTCTCCCAGAACAAGCCACCATTTGATTTGTAAGAATAACGAGTGAAGTATAGTACTTTTTTGGGACCATGGTCCTGAGACATACCTGTCTCATACAGGGAGAAAATAGATTATCCAATCTGAAGTCCGGAAGAGCTGACTTGTGTGAGGGCTGGGATTGCAAGAGAGGCAGAACAAGCTAACTTTCATCAAGTAAAGTCCATGTGGGAATTATAAAGGAATTAAATAAATTCCTCAAGTAAAAGTACTAGGATACTTGCTTCTAAGTAGAATTATTTTTTTCGGGAGTTTTGTTTCAATGCAATCATATCTGATTCTCAAACAGTTAGCAAACACCAAAGTGTTCTCAAGTCGTGTCAATAGAATGGGGCGTATAGAACATTTACGTTTCTTAACAGCTCATACTTTCTTAGAAGAAAATAGTAAAACTTTGAGTAGACCCAAGATACTGCTAATCCATTGCTTAGATGAGTCATCTTGTATATTTTGTTGAAATGACAAGAGTACACCCAGTGCCCTGGCTGGTTAGACATTAACCAGAAGTTAAATGCATAATTAACTTCAACCTCCATTAGTGTTTAGTTCTGAAGAGATCACATTCCAATAGTATCTGTTAATCTTTTATTTTTGCAGAATAGACAACTCCACTTCCTGTAAGTCCAACAGACACCCAGATTAGGAAAAGAGCCACAGGAGCTGCCACACAGGTCAACACAGCCTACTGTTTGCTTGTTTACCGTGGTGAATAACTCCAATTGCTCTATCAAAAACCGCACCCAGAAAGCAGCTCGTTCTTAGTTGTTTTTTTCCATTTACTTAGGCAGGAGAGGGTGGTGTAGAAGGAAAACAAATTCTTGTACCTCTTTCAAAACACTTTTTGGTAAACATTACCATTACATGTCTAAATATTTTCAGCCTCTGTGACCATTATTTTGAAACCTAATATTTCTGAATGGCATTTTAAGGCATATCCAAAAAATGGGTTGGCCAATTCTAAGGAGACATCTGTTCCTCTGAGGAATTCAGATAGAGATCAAAGTGTGAAAGCTGTAACTCAAAAGCCACACGGGTTTCAGCTGAAAGAATTGCATGTGTCCTGTCTCCAATAGAAGATTACAACCATTTTATTTCCAAATCATGGTTTTTCTTTCTTGCTTTAGGAATTTCCCAGACATTTGACTGATGGTTCCTATCAGTAAATTTCAGTGATCAAAATCTAAAGGGAAATCTTCAGTCCTTGGGCAAAAGAACTGCTGAGTGTAGAATACCAGGCATGAGGCTCACACAAGTGACTGCTTCTGCAGCAAATCCTTTATCTGCTGTACAGTGCTACTGTACAACGCCACATACTGAGCAGGCCACTGGTACCATCTGTAACACACACACACTAAACACAAGAACTAAAGTTATGAAGGAGAGGAGAGTCTAATGTTGGGGGTGCAATCCTTATCAGAAGTTACACTCAAAACTGGTGGACTACCTACAAGTAGCAGCTTAGTATTTTGGGCCTCACTCTCCCATGAGAGAAATTTCTCCTACAACATGTGGGCCATGTCTTTAGGGTATGAGGCAATGCTTTATTCTGCATGTGGTGAGGGGAGACGAAGCTATCTAAGATCACTTCTCTGGGAATCTGATTTCACACAAACCTCTGAGGAAAGGCAAGAAAACTCTTCTTTATTGCTGTTGTCTAAAGTCATGTGCATCCAAGCTCATTAGCATTGCTGAGATTTGTTTTGATGGAAGAAACTGTATATTGTGTTTTTTACAGGTCTCCAGAGAATATATCACTGTCGTGACTTACGCTCAAAGACATTCATTGCTTTGAGCAGTGGTCAGCCAGGAAAAATTTGAAATAATGATTTTTTTTTCCCAGGCAAATGGAAGATAATCATACACTTTGAAAAACAGCTAAAATTTAGTCACCAAACCAAGCTCAGGAGTTCGTGTTTTTCTGAATACGACTACAGGAAGTATCCTTAGAATCACTGCGGTCAATTAGATGAGTTTCAGTTTCTACATAAATGTCAGGAACAAGAAATGCAGATGGAAACCCCAGATAAACCAGGA
>NW_010397292.1:39742-58975 GCF_000710305.1 Buceros rhinoceros silvestris
GGAATGCCAGATAAAGAACACTTTTGCAACCTGTTAGGGTTCAAACATTTTACTTTTCTAGCATAAACATCAAGTTACTAAAATAAGGTGGAGTTAACAACAAAACGAAAAGGCAACAACTCTTCTATCACAATCTATTTATTTAATTCCTGTCAAAGAAATATTGGAGAGGAGGGGTTCTTCAAAAATTGTTCCAAAACTCTTAGTTTTGAAAAAACCCCAAAGCCCATGTTTTTTGCATGATTATTAAATTAAAATGAAGAGGTTTATTTTAAAGAGGTAATGAGAATTTCCAGCATTTTTGAAACACATTTTAATTCTGCCCAGGGACAAAAAGGCAAAATACCAAGAGTTGCCAAACCCCAAATTATTCCATGTGTGGTAGAAACGGGGAAATGCTATTTCAGAGATAGTAATTCCTCAGTCCATGGATCTTGATCATGTTGTACTATATTTTTTATTATCTTAGACAAGTGGTATCTTTCCATATATTCTAATGGAAAAGGAATTCAGCTATGTGATTTTTCTTGATGTTTGCAATACTATAGACACTGTATCTTACAGCTAATCGCAATGAAGAACTTTTCCCAACTAATTCTGTAATTCCCCAGTCACCTAAAAGTTAGATATCTGTTCTCTAGAATTGCCTACACTCCCTCTACAATCAACAAAATTGTGTTCCCTAGAGGATAATTCATTCCTTCTTAGGACAAATGGGAAAGAAGAATGGGCTGAATGATTGTCTATCCACCTTTACCTTAACCATAGGAATCCTAGACACCTAGTTCAGATTAAACACCTTGCTTTTAGATGGCTAATAGAAAATAAATATATACCATGTATTAGGAGAGTTGAACAAATCATAATCTGGCAATAATGTACATATTTAATCCACACTTTTTAAATAATGAAACTGTAGAATGAAATGTATGTGAAAGTATTTTTCTTTTTTCTGTAATTTTCTGTCTCCATCACTGTTCTCCCCTCACCTGTTTCTTTCCTTAAGAGCTATGGTCGTCACCCACGGCCCTTTGAAGGACATGAGCACAACAGCAGTTTTATAAATAAACCTCTTTTATTCTGAAGCATTTAGGATAAATAATACCCTAGGAACTCCTTTTTCTTTTCCTTGAAAATTGATATTAGGATTTAATCTAAAATGCTTTTTACAATGGAGGACATGACCTGTCCTATATTTCTGGCAAAAATGTGCATTTAATAACACAGACCCAGTCTTAGAAAAGGTACCTCAGCAAACAAAAAATGCATGGTTTAGAAGTCTCCTATATTCAGCCAAGTTTATTGTCACAGGCAATAAGACTGTGTGATAGGCTGCAGGTGAAAACCTTTCACAGATTTTCTTAGAGTTGCTCAGCAGTTTCAGTTGCCTTTGATCTTTGAAAGGAACTGCAACAGCTTGATGTCTTTCAGAACCGAGCTTGTGGAGAAGTTCTCTTTTCCATACCGTACCATGCAATGATGCTTGAGGTAGCAACTGGCAGGGAAAGACCTTCTGAAACTTTGGGGCTGCAGCTCTAGCTAACTGCACAACAGCAAGATTCAATACACACAATTTCCTCATAAATTCCAAAGTCACTCCTTCAAGTAACACAAACCACGTGTGATGTGCTCTGAGTGGCTCACAGCATGACTTTTATTCTCTACTGAATCACCAAGAGCAGAGATAACAAACTTCCTGGTGCTATTTGTATAAACTCCATATACCTTGTTGCTTCACTTTTCAGTACCTGGCGTGTAACTGGCCAAATGGTTGAAGCTGTGCACGTGCACGAGTGAATCATTGCTATGGTGTATAGGTGCACAGTCTGTAGAAAGATATTCATCCCAGTAGCAATAAGGTTAGGAAATACATAAATATATGACTTTGCCGTGCAGTTCCCAGAGTGATTCATGAGATCCTATCTACAAGCCAGACCCTCCCTTTACCCCCCAAAAACCCCAAAGGAGATAAAAGTGGGTGTGTTAGGAATTCCTGTGTTAAGTACTTCGGGAAACGACAGACAAATGCTCCCCTGTAGTGAAATGACTGGTGGACTAATTGTGTCAGCGACTTAGCAAAGCAGTAAAGTTACATGTGTGCATGTGCATGCAGCTAAAAACCGTAATTATACACTCATATCTAAACTGACATACTCTTCACGTACTACATACATATTTGCTTACCTTCTTCCTTAGATTTGATTTGTACCTCAGAGAAACAATTTCCTAAGAAACAGTAGAGAATGGCCGAGTACTGTTAATACAAAACTTTTCACAAATTCAAAAGCATCTTAAAAAAGCATTTCTCATGACTTTTCCCCTTGCTTTTGTTAATGCTGTCTTTTTTATGTCTCTAACTAGAAGAAGACAGAAAAGCCTGAGAAAAGAAAATCAACACATTGTTATCATGGTGATAAATCACCGTGAATAAGAGCTTATGCACTTTTCTGTTAAGCAAAACAAAAGATAAATGCTATGAGACTCAAGCACAAGCATTTCAAAATCACCACAAAAAACTGAGAAGGAAAAAAGAAGCTCTGACTAAACTAAAAACATTTGGATTGTCCTTTACATGGTGCAATCTTGAAGTACTGAACTTGCAGGAAAAAAATGCTTATTTTTAATTTTTTATTAAAGCAGAATGGAAAATAAATGATCTTTTCTTAAAGCCTAGGAAAACAATTTTTTTGGTGAGATGATAGACTATTATCAGAGATGAAATTGGAGAGGAAAATTTTAAAGAATACTCCAAGTGAGCTTTTGTGTAATATTAATGCCGAGTAAGACTTGAAAAATTCTCTTTTTGCTCACAGAATATATGCAGTCAGCTTACAAAGTTCTTGAATTACCTTTGTATTTGTAATTTACAGGACAGACTTTCGTTCTGAGTTTATCCTCTTCCTTATGAACTTGTTATTGATGACTGAACAGTGAATAATAGAACTGTTTTGGAGTTACCATTGATCATAGAAACCAGATGACATAATTTCTATTTCCTGACCAAATATACTAAACTCTTAACAACAGGTTATATGGTTTGGAAAAGCCTTTGGGAGCATGAAATTTCTCAGGGAGGATAAGTAGCAGATAAAACGGATTGAAAATTTTTGGAATATTTTAGACCTCTCTTCTTTCTAGGCAACATAAGCCTTGCCTTAGGGATAGTCCCTAGAAAAATTAGACCCCTCCAAAACTGTGTGGCTGAGAGCACACCAGTTTAAATTAAGTTTGGACCTCTGCTAGACTGAGGCATTTTCCTAATCAAATGCATTGCTTCCCTTTGATGGTCACCTGCACCGTTTGAAAAGACGGACCCAGGAAATGACAGGGAAGTCAAAGGGGGAATTTACGAAGATATTGTCCATGAGACTTAGCCTAAGAAACTATAATTTCAAGCTGTCTGGATATTTCAGGCTAATGCCCTTACACGGTTTACCTAATGAGCACACTGAGTAACTTGCTCTCACTCCTAACTCATTGCATGTTTTTGGATGAGTGTGAAACCAGTTAAAACTCACACAGCAATGGACTATATGTGCAGACTTAGTAAACACAGCCCACAGGCAAGTAGTTCAAGAGGTTTAATCTTGACTGCTCGTGGTTGTCATTTTATACACTTTGGTGACTGAAGGAAAGGTTTTCAGAATAACAAAAGATCATAAATACCAAACTGCCATAAGAAAAGGGGAAAACTTTTCACTTTCTTCAACCATCTTTACCTAAAACTAAATATCAATCCCAGGACAGATCTGTCTTTGAGGCCTAAGCCTTCTGTTCCTTCAAATGCGAGAATAAGGGTTTAAATGTTCACTTCTAGTGCATAATTACTGAATGAAAACAGTAAAACACAGATGTTGGCTGGAAGTTCGTAAGACTCAGGAAGGTAGCTATAAGTTTATTTTCATAAATTCATACTGACCAAAGGTGGGGGTCTTGTGCAGTTTTTACTAAGGTCTCCTTTGTATTTGGCTAACTTCTTTCTAATTATTTTGCTTTTATAACCTGAGCCTGTGTTCTGGAGAGTGCATCTGTACAATTTACCAAGAGTTTTGTATTTGTTGTTTGAGCCACAAGCCACTGAGGATTTGTGACTGAATGTGTAGGATAAGGTCATAACCTGTTTGGGTAGTACCTGTAGTCTGTTCACATTAGTTAGTAATACTGCAAACTGAATCTGGAGTTTCAAAAATAGGCGTTTCAGAAAAATATTATTGGTTGTGCGTAACTTGTTATATTAGTCAAATGTGTGGCTTTTCACTGAAGATGGAAAGTTGAAGGAGAAATAACAATTTCACAGGAGAGAGACTTTAATGGATTCTGAATTTCAAAGCAGATTTCCAGACTTAATTTTTCAAAAGTGTGTTAAAAAAAAAATTTAGACTAGATCACATCAGATCTAAAAATTGTTTTTTTGAGTACAGTCGCCATGAAACAAGATAAGTCTCTTCAGAGTAACTCAATTTAATTCAACAGTTTTTGAAATCATCTCACAGAAACAGCAGCTGAAATGTAATTAAAATACAAAAATCAATGAAAATAACTTGTAGTGGAGCATCAAGGCTGATTCTTTTCTTACTTGTGATGGTGTAGTTTGACAGTCAGTAAATTTGTACCAGGATAATTCTTTGAGGAACATTACTTTTAGTGGTCTTTTCTGTCCACGATGAGTCTAGAGACAGAGAAAGGCACATTCCATGGGAATAAATGGGGTATATATATACTGGAGTGAGACTTGGTACTTTTGAGTTTTTTCAAAATTATTATTATTTTTTTTTATTTAAAGCTTCTGAAAATCTCAAATCACAGCAATTTCTTGGAATAAAATGAAATTTAGCAATCATATACTATGTGTCTACACTTAGAAGCTGTTTAAACTAGTCCTGGAATAAATAGGAACCATTTCTAACCTGCCTTAACAGACACAGATCATGCTGACAAATAATATCAACACACTACCCCCGCAAGAAACTCCCATATGTCTGATTATTCTGGAAGCATATCATGCACACACACCAGACTTTGGTCCCAAGCAAGCACAAACCTCATTATTTCTCAGCCAGCAGCGTTATCCTCAGTTTTACTGGGTAAGTCTACCATGGAAGGTTTTTTGCCAGGATGTAACTTCCTGAATTTGATGTTTTACGCATATATATCTTCAGTAACCACAAGCATTTCTTCACTAATTTCAGCACTGTAACGCTCCATCCCATGAGAATTTAAAAGATGGTTTTAAAGGCAACTGATCTTCAAGAAGTTACCTACCCATAATAATATCGAGACCCTCAACTGAATGCACTTTATTAATATTTCCACACTCCCTCATTATACAAACATGGCAAAACAGGTTCTGACATTTATTCACTATTTCAAGATTGGGGGTAACATCCTCACCCGGTCTTCCCTTCTATTTTAAGAGACTCAGTAAACTGACTTGAATAATAAATCACCACCACAAGCAAAACCCACTGAATCAATTTCCTGATTGGAAAAATAATATTATACTTTTTAAAGAGAAAAGATAATGTATTTATTTGAAATAATGTGGTGGGATGTGAACAAAGTGCAATGAGAGTTGCCAATAAATGTAGGGCTTTTCAGGCTTTTCAAAAAATAACCGTCACATTGAAATAGTACTTTTGGCAGGACTCAGAAATCTTTAGCTCTGCCTAGAACTACCCCCTGTCACTATAAGCAAACACAAGAAAAGTTGTATTGAATGTATTTGCATAGAGACACATTTCTTTATTACTACAAGGTATAGAAACATTTTTTGCAGACAGTGCACAAACTAAACTCTTTTCCCAACACCTTACCCGCATCCCTCTGAACCTATTAAGAAGTTTGCCCCTGAAGGTCTCCCTTCATCAGGGGCCAGAACTCATCCTTTGACTATACTGCTCTGAGTTCAGCATAGGATGAATCCTAAAAGTCGTGCTGTGTTTCCAGGTACTTTAAAGCCATAAATCCATATTTAATTAGAAGTGCATGAAACGCTGCAGAAGATAAGATCTCTGTTCTAAAAATGAAATAAAAAAACTGGGCCTTTGGCTTTGTTCTCTGACTCTGGGCCATAATTTAATTAAAACTGTGTATCATATGCTAAAAATCTCATTGACAAGTCTTAGTAGAGGAATTCAGATTCCTTGTGGTACCTCAATCTGTGCTTTCTACTTTACTTCATATTGTTCCTTATTCTTATCCCCTCTCCTGCCCCCCACCTCCCTGCATCGCACACTCTTACCTCTCTTGTTTCTCATTAACAAAGTGAATTCCTTTGAGAGTTAATGCTGTAATGTTGAAATCTGAACACTGGCATCTTACTATCTTAATGGATATCTGACTTGACAGCTCTGATAATTTTAGCTTTCTTCTTTAAAAGCATATATTTGTGGGAAAAAGCTGGCACTGAATTTAAGTGCAGGGAGCTTAGGCAGGCTTGAAATGGAAACCAAACTAAAATAACTGATTTCTACCTATTGCATTAGAGACTGGAGTAAGCTTGAGACATTAAAAAGAAAATGGAATATCAATGATGTAACTGGAAAGCTCATCCCTTATATCAAAATCCAAAGTGTGGTATTCATATTTGATTATACCAGGTTTTTATTTCCTTTTACAGTAAAGATATGAACAATGATGACACTGAGGTAGTTCTTGACTGTATCTCTGCGGACTTCTGTGTTCACGTGGGGAAACGTCTGTTCTTGTACCCAGACAGCTTTCATATTCTGGCAGAGTCTGAGAAGTGAAGACAATCACAGAAGTGGGGTTTAGGTATTGCCGTTAAAAGTATTGCTGTTTGCAAAGAATGGTAAGGCATAACAGCCTCTCCAGTCCCTAGCATAGAGAGTAATGGTGGCATTCGGACCTTTCTCATTTCAGAGGGATCATGTCTAGATAGTACGAAATGGTAGGTACTTGAGCCTGAAGGATTTTTAAAGCAACTGCTGTGTGTTTTCAGTGTATGTATGCATTTATATGCCTGCCCTTGAGCAGGAATATGGATATAACAGAAGAAGACTGTTCATTGACAGAAGACAACAGGGATGCTTATACGATAGCTATTTATACTATGTAAACTGAAGTTATTAAAGTATCTGGAGCAGTAAAATACTACTTCCCGCATTAAGGAAGACTACTCATATATAAGGGTGATGTTGTTATAGTCTTAATTTATCTGGCTTTGGCTGATCATCTGGAACTGGTCTGTTAGAAGTCAATTCAGAAGGATATTCCACATAATTAGATCTACAGCGACTCTCAGACACTAGACTCACATGTATCATTTGCATGAGACACCTTAATATAGTACTTCACAGTATATTTCCTCCTCACAGCTGTACTATCGAAGCAGCACCCACACCTTCTGTTCTTGAAAAATTGCACTTTCTTCCCAACAGCTGAGTTCTGCAAGTAGGAAAATTAATCTCTGCCTGCTCCTTATTTTTGCCCCCTCCCCTCCCGCCCCGCCCCCCCACAATTTTCAGGCAGAATCCAAAGCCCACCGATACCAATGAAAAGCCATTCATTTGCTCATGGGGTCTTTATTTGTACAGCATCTTATCCAATCCCAAGCCAATATGTTACTCTGCTCCTCACACAGGGGACCAGCCAGGCTGGGCGTTCAGGATGCATGGCACTCAAAAGTAGCCTGATGGATAAATCGGGAATCAGATCCCACGCTCCTTTTGGTATGTTTCCTGTTACAGTCTTAGTTACGTACGTGTATCTATGAACAGAAGTTATGCTGTAGTGAAATCCATGACAAAAATCCAAAAACTCCACACTCCTCTTTCTTACAGGAATTATCATGCCAAAAGAGCTGGCGTAAAGATTGGAGCAAGGAAGGACAGAATCTGCTTGTGTAAACTAAAATCAGAGCAGGATTTGAGCTGAAGAGAAAAAGAAGGAAGGTAAAGATTTTTGTATTGGAATAAACTCTGGGAATGTAGCGAAAAAGGGTTGGTTTGTTTGGGTTTTTTTGGCATTTAGGTGTTTAAGGTTGCAAATAGGCACTAAATATGATGGGGGTTTGTGAATGCTATAGGATTAAGGGACAAGAAAGAGGCAAGGGAGCATGAAACACAGCCTGGAAGCCTTGCATGAAGCTAAGCCCATTTATGCTGTCAGGGGGATGGGGCCTTGCATCTATATGGCAGTTTTCAACTGCTTAGTAATTCGCTTTCTGCTGATAATTATAACATTATTTGGAGATCAAGGTTTGTTTGGTTTTTTTTTTCAGTAAAATCCATCATGTCAAATAAAAAGCATTTTTTTTTAGGATTAATTATAACACAAGAAGGCTCTCACAATATTTCTGCTACAATGGTTTCAATAATTCTATTTTCAAAACAAATAGGCAAAAAAATATTCCACCTTTTAATTTTTATGCAGTATATGATTCTCATGTTTTCCACTGCTGTTAGTACATTCTAGGTCAATATTTTTTCTGCGTTTTATTTTTGGTTTCATGGTATTTTCAACAGGTAGCTTATCATGACTCTTTCTTTTTTCTATTTTTTGCTCATGATGTTACATTTTATGTGATGTTCCCTCCCCACCTGTGCAAGGTGCGTATTTGTCTCCCCTATAGAAGGGGTTGAAATGGCTGGTATTGACTTGATATCTGTTTCTTTCTGTGGGAGAAAATATCCCTTGCCCTCAGAATTTGGTTAAAAATGGTTGCTGGGGCACCACATAACAGACAGACCCTGGGATTCAAGTGAATATGAAATACAGGATACAATACTGTGAGAGCGCTATATTTTTGCACAGTCATTGAAAATATCTAATTTTTGTAATGAAGCTCAGCATATTGTAAGTCTAAGGCCACGTGTTAGTGGAAAAAAATTGCAGTGCACATACCCCATCTCCAGTAAATGCCTAGCAAGGACCCAAGGTTGGAGCACTCAAAGGTGAGGTTCAATTCCTCACTTAGCTTTTCCATTTGACCCTGGACACACTGCTTAGGCATCCATAATGGTCAATAGGAGTTTGTTAGCATCAAAGCATTAGCTTGGCTACCTGTAAAAGAGGATTTCCTCGTGGTACAGGGTGTGGACAACATAAATACCTGCAAAATTCAGAGATGGCGAGACATGAAGGTGACTAAACGTGGAGAGAGGAAAGGAAAGATGAGCAGAAAGGGAAGATATAGCAGTTGACTCCATTCTACAGTGGTGATTTTGCCCAAACATATCTTAATATCTGAGATTTCTGATCTTGTATTTTTTATCAATCACTACCATCAGATGAATTAGTATGATCTTTATGTAAAATAAGTCAAGTTTACATTTTTTTCAAACTGAAAGTCAGTTTTCATCTTGTGTTATAAATACTTTTTCAAGTGTCCTCTACTGTCTTGCATATAATCGAAGTGAAGGAATGAAAATGGATTCAAATACAATCATGACAATGTCAAGGAAGACAAGATTTGGCCTTCTACCTGCATTTTATAGGAAAACTGTCACAACTGTCTCCCACATAACTTTTTTAGGAGGAACTACAAATCTGGACTTCCGTTCACGTTCCTCTCTCAGGAGATGCCTTTACTGATAGCATCAGTGTTCTTCTGCACTCACAACGAGTGATGTGATGTGACTTTGTATTTTGTAATGATTTGCTTCTTTGCAGTCCAGCATTCAGGCATTTGATATTTCTGAATATAATTTGGTATAATCTGAATTACAATATAACTTGGTATAATCTGAATTATAATATAATTTGGTATAATCTGAAGTTGTACTTAAGCTCCAGTTAACAAGTGGGAAGCAGAACTGACGTACAAACTCCCTGTAGTCAGTAGGTATATTCACTGGTAAAAACCTCCCAGTTTAAAGCAGACCATTGTGTTATTTATCATAGCCAATAAAGCAAGGAAGAATGCATAAAAATGGGGCAATGGCTCAAATTCTACATACACCTATCTAAAATATTTCTTTGTGTGAACTTACTTTCATCACTTAACATCTGTATCTCAGTTATTTGCCTTTTCAGTGACTGTTTAAAAATCAGGGCTTTTCTGTTCTTGTCTTCACAGCTCATAACTTTTATTACTAGGATCAACTCTCTTTCCTTCTCACCACGTTTTTAAGAAACCAATTTTTTATGATGTGGTAAGTAGTACTGAGTACGGTGTAAGTGAAGTCTTGCCAGAGATTTCATTATTACTTCCTTGCATCCTACGTTTACAGCACTGTGTTGGCTTTTAAATTTATTCTTAAGGTTGTCCAGACATTTATGGACAGAAGACCATTTTTATATCAAAATCCTTGAGAACATGTTCTCCTCTGCTTACTTCCTGTACTCTCATTGATTGTATTTGTAAAACATGTGTGCTTTAGATTTTTTTATTTTGAATGAGATTTTTATTTCCGTTTAGAAACCTCTATGAAAGGAATTGAGCAAGGTCACAAAGTGTTTTTCTTTCCATATTCTTTTCTCTAGGGTATTACATAGAGAAGCTGTGGTAAGGAATTACCATCTGATCTGCTGTGTAAGTTATGATGTTCTACACTGAGTACCTGACAAAATGAGCCAAGTGTATCATCAGAAGATGGATAGTTTTGCGGTTAAGACAGTGGACTAAAATCCAAACCCTCTACATTCAACTTTATGGCTCTTTTGAAGGCGTCCTGTGGGGTTGTCTATATTGCCAAAAATTTTGTGTTACGGAGGAATCCTTGGGTTAATGCCAAACCAAGGTTGAATGCTCACAATGAATAGTGCAGTCCTAGAGAGGTATATGAGCTTGAGACTCAGAAGTAATACAGTTATACAGGCCTGAAGATAATGAGCTTCTCAGCAAGGTGTATTAACTGTAACGTGGCACTGATGGAAATATCAGCTTCCAGCTTCAAATCTAGCCTGGCTGTAGGTCAGTGCAGCTCTGGTAGTTTTGAATATTCCTGGTTCTGCCAGACAGATATTCTTTCAATGACTTTCAGCAAGCAGTTTAATCTCACCCTGTTTCTCTTATTTTGTGTATTGTTACACTTCTAAAATATTGTTATTTTGGAAGAATGATGCACATTTATTTGTCTTTGTCTGTTCAAGTTGCAGTTGCTCTATCTAGAAATCCCTCTTTCTTTATATATTAGAATAGGACCTTATTTTATAATAAATCTCTTCACTTTGAGAGAAATAATAAACAATAATCAAAATGGTCAGAGGCTGTGGGTAAGTAAAGTCTGTATGACACTGTGAAGCATTTCAGTATTTCTCAATCTGTGGTCAAAATAGTCACTAAACCACCAGAAAACCTCCAGAAAATAGACAACAAAACAGAAGAAAATGTGCGTATTTCTAAATAGATGGTTTTCCCACTCATGTAAGCCAGGAAACAAAACAATATGATTGAAAATATAAAAAATAAATCAACATTATAGTGTAACTTAGTTTTCACCTTGAAAAAAACCCATACGTTATGGCAATACTTATTACATAGATTTTGTGATTTTCTTTAATTACAACAGGCTGCGAAACTCAGCTAAAGCTATACTCTAGCTAAAAAAAGACACTACAGGAAAAATAGGGCATAATCAATGCAATCTATACTAACTTCCAGACAAATCCTTTTGTAACTTTTTAGCCATTTACAACCTTCAGAAAAGCTCATCTAATATTTAAAAAATAATAATAATAACAACAACTTCTTTCATGAGTTTATAGCCTAATAATATTATAATAAATAAAATAGTTAATGAAACACAATAATCCCTCCCTTATCAGTAAATGGCCTGTGCAGTGCATCTAGTTCACCTCAGAGAAGGAATCCCTGTTCTTATCTTTTTAACTCTTAACCCAGGAATTTCACATTTGTGCATTGTGGTACAGGTTCAGATACACCTCAAAGAAATTTTCTAGCCTGCTTACTAACTAGGAATGATTACAGCCCTGATGGAGTAAAATGAGCTCTGCTAAATACTTCTCCTTTTTACCCCAGTATAGCCTGCATGAAATGAGATATAACAGGTTTGCACAGCTGATCCCCAAGAGACCACTTTGCCACTTCACAATATGATTAATTTATCACACAACAAAACCAGCTCTTTCAATACAAACCAACACCCTCCCCCCACCCCTACACACCTCCCGCCCCACACACCCACACATCCCAATTTGCCCAGGAGAGCCAAAGGGTGAGAACTTTACTGAAATCAGTGTAAGCCACAAGAAGTTCACACCCTGTGTATCATTCAAAGCTTATCTCTCCATCAGTGTAATAGTTCACTAGAAGCGTTCTGGGGCTCTGGTCCATACTAGCTCAGAAGACATAACAAATCCTGAGCCACTCACACCATTTCTTTCAGTAGTTGAGTATTTAGGCATTGCCTTTTCCCCTGCTAGTGTTCCTTCTAAGCAGTTTGAGTCAAACAGTTGTAACTTACAAGATCTGAGACCAGACTTGCTTTTCCTGTTTCCTCCAGATGTGACCATTACTCTCAGGTTTTTAGCTGGGCTAGTTTTTGTTCATGCAATGAAAGCCCGTCTCGTCTTATTTTCTAAAATATACTGAAATGTATAAAACAACCCTATGTGGCTAAGGGAAAACATGCTCTATTTTTTCTCATGCTCTAAATTCTACTATAATTAGAATTTTTAAAAATGGGAAATTAATTTCAATGCATTAGAACTGCTGCTCGGAGGTTTATACTGTGGTCTGATGGACAGCTACACACAAACCATGCCATTACCATCCCAGCTGAGCAAGGCATTTGGACTTTTCACATGGTAATTGACTACAAGTGTTTCTGGCTGAGCAGCACTGGGTTACTGCCCTCCTTCAACCTGCCTCGAACACCACTGCACCAGCAGGAGAACGCATGGGGCTGGTCTGTTTGGCAGGTATCGAATACACAAAGTGTTTAGAAAATAACTGACTCATAAATGGCTGGAAGATCTTGTTTTCACTAATATTTCTTTTACGCTTTGGTAAGGTTTGTGACCTTCTTTTGCTTTCTCAATAGAAATATTCTGTATATAGGAAAATGCAGATAAAGGTTTAGATACATAAAATGTAGAACGGGTAGGGAAGTTCTGGGCATCTGCAAGGCTGAAGGAAAGGAGACGATGAGTATTTGGCTGGGTCTGGCAAGAATAAATTGTAATGCAAAAATCAACCTTCAGCAGATGAAACATGAGTAAGGCCCTCTTGACTCTTTTGCTATATACTTGTCCCTCCATGGTATATGATCTAATGCTTTGATTTGTTTACAAAACATAACTGACTTTACTCAGGGACTAATGTCTCACTTAAAATGCAAATCTAAAATGTAATGAAATATCTCATTCTGTGCAATGAAATACTTTGCTTAGTCTTAAGGAGCCTTTTTTAACCTTAGAAATATCCAAGGACTGTTCCCCTTTGAGATTAAAGCTGAAAATCTTGCCCTAGAAAATCACAGAAAGTAGTGAAACAGTTAACTTTGGGAGAACAGTAGATGAAGAGCAAGGTTTTTTGCTGACTTATTTGGGCTGGTTGACAGCTGGACCCTGTTGAAGCAAACAGTTTACAATTAGCTCTAGGGCTGGAAGAACTGCTTTTCTCACACAAAATTATTTCCCAAATTCGATTAAAATTTACAACTGTATTTTTGGCAAGTGAATTAGCACAGAAAACCCCCTCACAAATCTATTCAGTCTTCCAGCCAGGTCTGAGTGGCTTGTGGTACTTCCACTCCTCTGGGGGCTATTTTGGATCCTGACCAGTTCACAGCCCTGGATAAGCTGCTGCTTTGGTAGTCCCTAACTACTAGATAGACTAAACTAGATCTAGACTTCCAAAGCCAGGGACCCACATTGAACTATGTCTGCCAGGTGGATCCCTGTGTCCAGTGCAACTCCTATTCCAAAAACTCCCAGTTACTTTTTCTTGGAATTATACTTTAGATACTATTGCCATTACTTTTCTTCCTCTAAGTTTTGTAACTCTTCAGCCAGAGGAGGAGTAAACTATGCGAATGCACCCCTTGTACATGTTAGATTGACAAGTGATCTTTCTAGTTACCAGTCTTTCCAAAGCCAATTAAAGCCATTAATAAAAATTAATTACCTATGGATTTTGGGTGTGCTCACAACTTTACGAGGAGACTACAAAAATATCCAACCCAGTAACAGATGATGAGAAATGAGTTGACGTACACAGTTGTATTAGCTCAGGCTTCAGCTACATGACAGAAATGACCCTGGTTGTTACGGGGTTTCCCCGCTGGATGACTGTTTAATGTTTAAATGACAATGTAGGAAACCCTGGCAGAATTCAGAGACTTCCAGTCCTCAGTGTCCTAAGAGATTTTACACCATCCCTGCTGAAGTCTAATGACATGGCTGGCAGCTTTTCATCTGGCAAAATTGCTTTCAACACACATCAAATTTATTGGTCTTTAATACTAAAGTTGTAATGTAAGTAAGTTAAAGTTTACTGAAAGATTTAGCCAATGCTCATTATATTTATATCGGCAGTTGTGCAAGACATTACAAAAAGAAACAATTTTTGTCAAAAGACTTGAAAATCCGATTATAGAAAACCAGTACTCAAGTTATTTAATTGATAAATTGTCAAATTCTTTTTTATGATGTACTTAGGGAATTGTCCTGATTTACTGAAATTAAATAAAGATGGAGGACTTGTTGGAATATTTGATAATACTGCCAGCAAGTGAATTTCATTGCTATGGCTGCAAAAAACAAATAACCACCATAGAAGTGTGGATGTCAAGAGTAAAGGAACGTACTTACTGCCTGCATTAGATTAACAGCTCAGCTACTGGACAAAAAAAGGGACATGTTTTTAGAAATAAATCATAGATGTAACTTTTATAATAACATTGTGTATACTTCTGTTACCTATAACTTACAGTGCTTTGACTTCGCTGCATTCCCATATCCTGTATATCTGTCACTCTCTCTTTTACTGGTTTGGTTATATAAAGAAATAAGTTGTGTGATGGACAATTTTCTTTATCTTCAACAAAAACGTGTAATCAGAATGCAGTTTGCAATAAGGTGTTTTAATTAACGGTAATAAAACTGAAGATCATGCCACTGGGAAAATATTAGACAAATTTATTGTTCTCCTCAGATAGGAGGTTGTTTAGCTTCCTCAAATATATGAAACCTGAAAAAAGCACACTTTGTTGACTAAGAACTCATGGACCATTCCTAATTTAAAAAAAAAAAATTACGCTTAACTTAATTTACTGCTAAATCAGTTGGCATCAATAAAGAAAAACCTTAGATGAATTTAGTTGATCTATGTTTTCCCTTTTTTTTATTGATTTCACTTGGACTGCTGGTAGGAATGAGAAGTCTAACCATTACTGGGGCGAATTTTTGCTAGGGCCTATATGAAATAACATAAGCCTGAATCATCACAGATGTTACAAGACAGAGAGAAAAAGTAAATATTGTCTCATTTCACAGATGGTAAACTAAGGAATAAAAGGCTGTTTTCCTTTTATTTATTTTTTCCTTTAGTAATTATTATTCAGAACAACACATAAGCATGAATTTAATAACAAGTCAAACGTAAGGAGCAGATGAACCATAGTTTCAGCTCAACAAGGGAAATGCTTTCAGAGCTTTAATTACATTAGCATTCCCCTTGACTTTTTAACTGACTGTTGGTGACAATGGAGGAAGTAAATCAGCAGCAGGTCTGGAAACTGAATCCAGTTTCCATCCATCATGCTGTAAATAAGATAATAAAAGCTTTGAGAATGCCTTAATTTGCAGTCCACACCAAAGGTACCCCCCCCCACCACGCTTTCTTTGTACCATGCAGAGTGGACTCTTCCTGGGTATATGTGCACCGTCCTTTTGAGTGTGTCTCCATTAACACTGTCCAGGGTAGAAGCATACCTTTGAAGGAAATCTCCTGATCATCCCTCCTTGATGTGCTTCCACCTGAAATGAATGTGTGAACAGGATTGCTTTCAGATCGTGTTCTCCAGAGGGCACCTAGTTTACTCCAAACATTAATGGGCGTTGGATTCAGAGGACCAGACCTGCAGTAAAATCCAGTTTCACGAGCATGGACACCTAGTTTCAGGACCAGCTGCTCCATTCTGTAGACACTCTCCTATTGCCCTGCAGATGAAGACTGAGGCTTTATATCTATTTTTAAGTTTGTCCCTGTGCATCAACAGCTGATAGAAGGGGTGCGTGGAAGAGTTAGGAGACAGAAATAGATTACTTACCCAGTGATAACTCCCCAAACCCCCTGATCTCAGCTGCATGGCTCAGCTTCAGTAATACTGAAAAAACGTGACTAATGAGGTCGAGATTGTTTTCACCCCTGACACTTTTACAGAGTCTACAAAGCTGGACAAGAGAGAAGAGAGAGATGACAAGAGTAGCTATAAGATGTCTGTAGACCTGATTTTACACAGGATCAGATTTTTACTGGACCATCCTCAGGTAAAAATTCACTGCTTATAGTAAACCAAGCCAAACATGGTGTTAGATGTTTGTGACCGATCTCTGTACCCAATACTGGAGAATGCGCACATTTTTGTGGATGACAAAACACTAATTTTGTGTACCTTAACCAAGAGACTTGTGTTATAACCATTCTCATTAAAACTATATCAAAATCAGAGACAAAGCACGTGACGTGAGCAATAAGGGCCCAAGTCTTTTGCTTTGCATTCACTAAATAAGACTATTATTGCTGTTGCTGTTTGTGTGTGTTTAAATTAAATATTGAACTTTGTTAATTATGAATAGCAATATTTATAATAATTAACTCTGATGTTTGACCAATAAATCTGTGTTTCTTCTTTTTCCTATTTTTTTCTTGGTGGGGTAGCACAAGAGCTTGACGTGTAATGAGAATGGCTACATTATTCTTACTTCAGAACCAAAATTAGAACACGTTAAAAACTGAACTGTGTTCAAGGTTAGACATATACTGCATGTTCAGGTGACAAAGGTGCAACAAGTTCATTCTAAAGACAACTCCATATAAAATATCTTGTTTTCGAAAATTTTAGATCAATTAATATGGGATAAAGGTCTTTCTTGGTGGCATAGATTTGCAAGGAGAGGTCACAGGGACACTAGCATCGTTGTCAAAACAGGTTGCTGCACTCTGCTATGCTGTGGGATAAGCAGGTGTTCCTCTGCTGGCATAACTCCTTTTTAGACGAGTTAGTGATATCCAAATTTTTCAGGTTGAGTGGAAGCAGACTCCTTTGGACTGCACTTTCTCTGCAGGTGTGGAAGCAAGAGTGCCTGAGGCAGCAGTATTTGCTCTGGATCCAGCAGTGTAGTCTTAGACCAGCAACTTCCAGCAATACACTCATTGATTTTGAGCTTGCTGCCATTAAAGCTTGCTGATTTGCTTAGGACATTGCATAAACATTAGATCTTTTTTGAAGGCCAGATTTGATCTATTTTTGCTGATATTTTGCTGAGTTCTGAATTAATCTACTCAGTTTTCCTTTTTTTTTTTTTCAGAGAAAAAAGGGCAATCACAAGTACTGTCAAGTATTATCCGTTTTGAATCTTACACTCAGACTTATTCTAATGCCACTGTAAGCAAAGGGGAGTTTTTCAGATGATTTCAGTATTATGAACTCATACTAGACTGGCAAATTGGGAGATACCGAGTGCCATTCATTGCCACTGAAGTTAAAAGGACATACAGCATTTCATAAGCTGTTAGACTGAACTGATTTAAAGTTTGACTTGGAGATTTTGGAATTAATTTGAAATTGAATGTAATCTCTCAGATTATGATTTTTCGTATTTATGGAATTGATATAGAATCTCTATCTAGAATTAAATAACTTCTTACTCTATCAAGCTGTCATTTTTACATGCTATAATAACATTTGCCCTATTCCAGGAAACTTTTGAACTAAGGGCAAGGCATCTGTGAGAAAAGATAACATCATATGAAATACACGCTGTGGGAAACTGAGGGAGTGAAGCACGAGAAAATATTATAAAATGTAGTCAGAAAACTGTCAAAAAAAGAAAAAAATTATGGTAAAACAAAGCTTATTTGAGAACTTCCTAATAAAACCTATAGCAAAATTTTTGGAGTCATGGACAGATATATACATAGATAGGTTTTTGGAGGCACGGACTTTTTTTTAAATATAGATAATTTCTTTATTCAATTTACAGACATTTCTTCCTAGTTTCATCACGTATTTAGAGGATTTATTCATTTTATCTGATGACCCATATTTTCCAAGTGATGAATATTTCATGATTTTTGGTTAGAACCTCATTAAAGATACTTGAATTAGAACAAGTGACATGTATACACTGTCTAAAAATAAAGTAGCATCTCAATCCTCATCCACTCAATACACAATATGTGCACTTGAGGAATCATCTGAGCTCCCTCTTCATTCTTCCACCTCTAAAGTACTTGGTAGGACTGGGGAACCGGTAAGAAGGAACATCTGAGCTACCTGGAAAGAACTGTGGAGGTAACAGTTGTCAATAGTAGAGACAAACAAAGAGAGATGAGTATAAAACCATCATTGTCTTCAAAGAGAACACAACAAATCCATTAAAAGATTTTGATAAAGAACTGTATTTCTCTTTGCTGTATTTAGAATTCGCATGTTCAAAACTGAGGGGGTCATTGGTAGACGCAGTAAATTTGGTGTTTACTGTTCTGCAAATGTTCAAGAGCAGAAGCTTTAAGATGCTGCTTCCATCACCTGAAGATCTTCTATTTCTGGATTGGAAAATGTCATCAACCACAGAACTATTAGTTAGGAAAGTTTGTTTTGGTGAAGTACTCATTCAAAAATAAATTTGAAAAAAATTCCAAATACTTAGTTTTCCTAAACTGAGCCTTAGTCTAGCTTTAGTAACTTTAATATACAAGATACTTCCCCATAATTTCTATAAATCAAAACTAACAAAAACCCCCACGTAAAATCAGCAGTACTTTGGGGTACAAAGCAAGATTCCGATGTGAAGCATCTGCCTGCCATCTGTTGCCACACCATCATGACTTGCTCCAGCAGACTGAGGTGCTGTCAGTGACAACATCCTTTGATTTACTCCACATGCCAAAAATCTAATGATAACCAGTCCTTTGGCCACTGCATGCAGGACTTGTCTCAAAGCCCCCAGGTGATTTCCTGAGAACACATTCCTGTCCACTCTTGTCCCTCAAAAAACAAACCAAATCCAAAAAACCCAAACCAAACCCAAAAAACACCCCCCCCCCAAAAAAAAAAAAAAAAAAAAAAAAAAAGGGGG
>NW_010397292.1:59004-61953 GCF_000710305.1 Buceros rhinoceros silvestris
AAAAAACCCCCCCCCCCCAAAAAAAAAAAAAAAAAAAGAAAAGCGGGGGGAAGATTAATTCTCATAAGAATGACAGGTCAAAATGATTTTCTGAAGGAGCTGAAAAGGTTGACATTAGGTACAGTGCAGCTTTCCTGCGAAAGCTCTCTTTCATGAAATATGCTCTGTACTTTAAGCCTGTTTCACCAGCTCTCCAAACAGTGTTAATGTTGACGGACCATACAGAAAAAACTAAGAATGTCTTTGTGAGATGTCTCCTGTGGTTCCTTCCACAGCTGAGCTTTTTCTTCAAGATAGCTCTTATGTTATTAAATAAAATGAAGAAATCATAAAATTGATTGGTTTTTAAGGGATTTGTATAGAAACAGACAAAACAATTACCTCATTTTAAAGTAGATAAGGAAAATTACTTTGCTTTTTGGTTTTTTGTGAGTGCTCTTCTTTTTCTTGGCAAGGATAGTGTATTTTAAGGGTTGCTACTCTTAGAAAAAGTGCTATATTTTGCATTTACTGTACATTTCTCTGAAACAACCGTTCCTTCGCCTACAGACATTCTGCATTTGGAGCTGATCCTGGCTCACAGAGCCACTTGCCAAAGTCTGAGGCTGTCTTCCCTAGGTCCGGTGGCAAGTAACAGAGTGACTCCAGACTATGAAGCAAAATCCTGGGTTTCTCCAGTCTCTGGGGATTATGACTGTGGTGTTTATAATCCTTTGATTTGATGATAATCCTGCCGTCCAGTACAATCCAACACAATACAGTCAAATCCAATCCAGTGGATGTTCCTAAAAGGATGTGAACATACAGGACAACATTTGCAGTAACGGGTTCCGGCTTATTGCATGCAAGAGTTTAGTCCACAATTTAGATTTTTTTTTGTAGATTTCTATGCTTATGATTCCATAAATATTTACCACCCTCCCCCACCCCTCAAGAAAGGTGAATAGCATACTGACTTCACAAAATCACAGCTCTCCCTGTGTTTACATAGAAACCAGTGAAGATTTTTGGAAATTTTTGCTCTTTTTAAGGGATTTTTATAAAACTTAAATATTCGGGTCATTCTTCACAAACTATTGAGTTGCTGAAAGAGACATTGCCTTTTTAAAGGTTTTTGATTAGGCCTGCTATTTGATCCATTTTAATAGTTTTATTGAAGTCGTAACATTGTTGTCCCTAGATTATGATTCCAAGGGAGACTGTGATTCAAAACATTTAACAGAAGTTGAATGAAACTCACGTGATCAAAAAGTGACTCATCTGCATATGTTTTTTCAAACTTAATCCTCAAAAACAGATGCTTTTAGTTTACCAGTCATACAGAATAGCTAACTAGCTCCTAGCAGAACATGAAACAACACTAGGAAAGAATCTGTTATCTTTTATACTAACAGGCAAAGAGCACTAAGAAAATTTTCAAAATATTTAAAAAAGGTAAAAAACAATACATTGTCCTTTAAATATTCTGCTATCTAAAAGGAAGCTTACTAGACCAAATCCAATAAAATGAATTAGGTAGATTAGCTCAGTTCATTGCTTTTAATAAAATACGACCGGAGCTACGCTCTCAATGAATTAGCAAGAAACGTTTTATGCTTCTCATTTGAGCACTTGCTAAAGTTGCAATTTGAGCAACTCTATTCTGACTAAATACTGGGAAAGACTGGTGTATAAGGAGCCAGGTGTGGGCTTTGCAAACCCAAAGAATTAATCCCAAGGGAAGGGGAGGGATACTCCAGGTGAATTTTAACTTGGAAGTACCATATTTCAGAAGCATGTAATCCACAGTGTAATCCTGAATCCTTCTTAAAGGCAGGCTTCTCTGCAGAAATATTATCCTGACCTTTCTCTTACTGTTGCTATGGAAAGAAATGCTTCCTGGCTTCTGGCAAAGGGCCAGTAATTGTATTTAAATGGGGTGTTGAACAACCATAATATGTGCAGTGTGTTATTATTTCTTTGTAGAAGGTTTATTATAGGCTTCTGGTATATAATCTAAATTAGATGTCTTAGGAAAAATAATGCTTTTAAGTTTGGAAGTTGTATTCTTGTCTTCAAAATTCCCTGATTTCCCTGATAGTCTTTTGAAGTTCTTCTGAAGCTGTAAATGTTATCTATATTCCTTAATCAAACCATCCTTTCAACCAGCTGCAACAGAATGTCTTTCTTTTAT
This sequence comes from Buceros rhinoceros silvestris, assembly GCF_000710305.1. NCBI lineage: Eukaryota > Metazoa > Chordata > Aves > Bucerotiformes > Bucerotidae > Buceros > Buceros rhinoceros. The sequence goes on from NW_010397292.1 coordinate 61,178, forward strand.
GTTTATGGGAACTTGGATGCAATTATTTTACAGAGATGAACTTGCTATAAACAACCCTATCATTTCTAGGCTTTCAAATTCCATTATCTGAAGCACAAATCAACATTGCCGCTGCTCTAGTCTGGCTCTGATATGCTGTTTGGAATTAACATGGGTGGGTGCTCTTTTATTCAATTTCATTATATTAGTGAGTAAATTTAGCAAGTAAGTTAGCACAGGTTGGGGAATGAAATTTTTCAAGCTATCCACAGTACTTAAATCTTAACAGACTGGTGGACACAGAGAAAAGAAATTGACCACGTTATCCTTGTCTGAATCAGGTGCCTGGAAATGAATGAATTTTTGATTAAAGTGCTAGCAACTGAGTGATTTGCTGTACCTGGAGTTTTACCTTTCCTTCATGGTTTGTAAGAACCAATTAGTATTGCGTATTTGAATTTTTCCTTCCTTTTATTTTAAAGAGAGGATTGTTTATAAATGCACATAATTATTCATATGGCTAAACAAGCTGTACTTGACTGTTAATAAAACCAGAAACAAGAGTCCATTAGGCAGATATTAATGGTTCTAGCACAGGCTTCTCATCCCGCTGAAAGCAAATGGTCTTAATTTTGTTTCCAACAGATGTTGGATAATTCCAGATAGTCCCGTTTCTCTAGTATCTCCTACAGTCTGTTCATAAAGATACTCTCAAGTCCATGAAATATCACAGAAAATCAATTCAGCTTCTTATAAAGTTGTGCATGATCTGAACTGCCACGTCTTGTTCCTCTTTC
>NW_010397292.1:62047-75710 GCF_000710305.1 Buceros rhinoceros silvestris
TCCCTGCCTTTTTGCTCCTAGTGACTTCTCAGCAAAGGTTATCTTTCTTGACTTTCTCTTAAAAAACACTTTCCTGCTCTTTCCAACCCCAGTGCTTCTGAAAGAGCCACTTCTGCTACAATCTGCTGTGAATCATCTGTGTAATTATGTTCAGTAAAAAGATAATACACCTGCTATTTTCCATTTTCCCTAACATCACCGTGTACTACTCAGTGATGCTTAACCGTCCTTCACTGCAGGCCTACTAAAAAGTGTATGTCCTTTGTAAGTCCTGGGGCTGCTTAACACATACCTAAATTGAACTGAACTTTACTGTCTTCATAATCAGGAAACAATAATTTTTCACCCTTCTGCTCAGCTTCTGAAAGAGGGCAGTTTGGCCTGGCAATTACAGACAGCAAATTCAATGGTCCAACATTCACAAAGTCCCTAACGCATGCCTAACTTGATGTCATTAAAACTTCTGCCTGTCTAACAAATCACGATGAAGAGTTGAGTAATGCAGTATGTAGGTATGTGAAAGAGCATAAGACTGGGCTGCTGGGTAAGATCAATTTTTCGTCTATCTCAAGATTCTCACCAGGACAATTACCAATTATAGATGCGGAGGGGAAGGTATAACAGCCTGCGAGCAGGTTGTGACACACTTCCCATGGGTGCTGAATGCTTGCAGCTTCAGGTCTTCCTGGGCCAAAAGTGCATCTTTTCTATTTAACAGTCACTGATTTACTGCTTTTTCTTCACAAGATTCTACATTTCAATCTCATGTGGTATGGAAACTCTATTTCTTTTTTAATTTTGAAACTACACGCTAGTGTAATTTGAAGCACTGTAATGCTTGTCTTGCAGCAGAAATAAAAATTTTCCTATTCATATTCTTCGTATATTGTGATTCTAAAGATCTTCAGCAATTTGTCCATCAGCTGTTTTCCATGATAAAACATATTGCCCTTCTGAATTGCACAAAATGCTCCATACCTTTGACCATACTTGTCACTCTCTTACTTCCTTCTAGTCACACTGAGCTGCCTGATTATTATTAATTACGAGTGTTACATAGATGGTGAGAAATTTAAAGAAACTCAAAAACTATCAAAAAAATTTTAAAAAATTATAGAAATTATGGAGAAAATGGTCATCTTCTAAGGCCAATTACTGGCTGACCAATTTAAAAGTCAATGTTCATCTACCTTATCACTACTGAATAAACTTTACCCACGTTAATAACAATCAAGGATTGGTGGTTGGTGTATTTCTTTCGGTCAGATAAACTGTACATGTTCTGTGCAATCATTGTCATGATTGTTTAAGCTAATGACTATTATTTTGCAATTCATCTAGACCAACACAGAATATGGGGTCACCTTCTAAAGGTATCTGTCTATCAGCAATTTTATACTGTAGAGTGACTTGATGACTTATGATTACCTAACACATACTGTTTTGTTACTTAATGTGCCATGGAAATTAATTTGCTGAGTAAGAAGATGAAGTTCTACTAATTTGTTCTAGCAGTATTCCTCATAAGGACTTTATGGTATTCAAAAGGTTCATAAAGTTTTTGAAGTCTTCAGACAAACATGAAAATTACTGCTGGTACCTAAAGCTTCAAGGAATGGCTAACGTAACTGTTCTGTCTTTTATCAGGTAGGGCATGAAGAAAAACCTGAAGAACATTGTTGAGTTGTATTTCACTGGATGCTACAAGGTTTCTAAGCATGAAGCATGCCATTGACATCACTCACTCACAATGTCTGAAGCAATCAGACTAAGAAAATCTGGAGATGAAAGTAGGAAAGTAGCAGGGGGACTAGAGTGAATGAAGCAAAACATATCAATTTGTGGAAGATGCCTGACTGCTTCCAATTGTACTGTCATGATCTTCTGATTTATCCTCCAGAGAGGAAGGATTACAATTATACTGTAAAAACAGGTACAAAAATGGAAGGAAAAATACATCTTGAGCATAGTTAAAGATTTGTCAGTTTTACAAAATCTCCTCTGGGTCTTTCTTAAATCTGTGTTAGAATCAAAATAAAATTCAACCAAGCTTGTTTTATACAGTTCACAAATGTTAAAAAGCACCACAGTTGTATAGACTTAAAAGCACAAATGCATATGGATGATGTGCACTGCTCTGGGCTCAAATATTAGGAACACAAACCCTAGCTGTAATTGGGAGGTTTGGGAGTGAATTAAATAATAAATACTGTAGTGTTTACGCCTGTAAAGGTCTTATTCTTATCTGTGTTATTAAGGAGTGTATCAAGAATAATGCCAAGAAACAAATAAAATTGCATAAATTTTATGCTAGTGTTGAGAAGCCGTGCTCTCTGTGTTCTAAGTACCTAATAAATATTCTTCAGAAATCTTCTCTGACCTAGGAAATTATTGCTATTTTACTAAGAAGATAATAAAGTGGAAGTAAGCTAAGTGATTTGCATAAGTAATAATAGCATGTCAATGGTGAGAGTTAGTAAAAAGGCATGAGGAATCCCAGTGCTGTAAGTGGCAGTCAGAATCTGCTGCCAGGAAAAGAAAAAGAAAAAATCCTGTCAAAATTAGTCTGCGATAATTTTTAGAGAGAACTGTAATTCCAATCAAACCTATCAGTCTCTAGTCAAAACGTGAAAACGTAATTTGAATGGACTTTTAGAAGAAATGAAAATTTCTATTTTGCTTAATCTTAAAAATTCATTCCATTCTTTCCGACTGAGTAAGAAAGCACAGGAAAAATATCCAACTGAAAACTCGAGTGAAGGAAACCTCTTTGTTAGAAATATCAACTGAAAACACCTTTTTAATTTTAAACCATTGCAAGTTCTAGCCAAAAGAATTACTTGTTTTCCATCCAGAATATTTGAATATGTCTAATTGTTAAAAAAATCGTGGGGGATTTCCATGGCAATTTTCTGAGATTTTCTATCTTTGAACAATTTGTTAATTCAATCCAATGCATTTGCTCTACAGTTACCCAAAAGATGTCTTTGTTCTTTCCAACAAGGATATTTGAATTACACCATTTGCAGCTTTTCTATGTTGGCTGCTTGTTGTGCACATTTTGAGCCAGACCTCCATCAGCCCTTGGGCCTCTGGTCTATTCTGAAACAAAGACATCATGCAAGACGGTGTCTTCTTGTGAAATCCCATCATGGCTGGTGAGTCTGACCTTAAGACAATCTCATCATACCAAGAAGAGATGATAGCTGTAATTTCTACCGTTCCTTTTGGCTGCACCTTGCTTGACTCCATGTGCAGCTTGATTTTCTAGACCACAATAATGAGGACATGATTTCACCATTACTTCTTGACTGTGTGTGGGCTCTGCTGCTCAGGGCTTCAGCTCTCTGGCTTGTGAAGACGGCTGCAGGTTTCCCAGTGAGTGGTCTGTGAACCTGATTGCGGCATTCAGCTTGAACCCACAGTTACCTGATTTATGTCTAGTGTCACCCTATCAATATACCTGACAGAGCTGGATGGTTTCAGTCTTTTAGAGACAAAAGTAATTTGCTTATCCTAAGGCATTTGGCTTATTTCTATCTTGTGAATAGGAGCGGGTATGAAATACTGCTGAATCTGAAGATTTCAGGGGGGAAAGATGCATCAGATCCTGATGCTTTCAAGAGAAATGCCTCTGGATCTGAAAAAGCTTCAAATAATAAGCAGAATAATGGATGAAGAAATAAACTGGTCCTTTTGGAAAAGAAGACTCATAAGAAATTGCATATACAAAGAATGCATGTGAGAGGAAAATCTTGCTGAAAACAGTTCTTGTTGCAGCTACGGAGAACCTGTCATTGTAATTATATTTTCTGTGGAACCTTGTGCTGCCATTAATTGGACACACCAAGACATTTCTCAGAATGAGTTGTTTAAAGCACTGCTCCTATCTCTCAGTGTAGTGCAGTCAAAATAAAACCTTCCAAACAACCCTTTCAACTTTCACTGTCATCACCTGCCAATGTGACTCTTTGAAAATGTTTTTGTTTTAGTAGCTGCTTGAGATGAAAGAAGCAGTCATATCCACAGATAAAACTCCTGTGATGAATCTCTGTTGCCATTTGAGCAAGAAGGAGTGCTTTTCTTCCCAAGATTTTATTGATTGTTTGTGAACTCATTGATAAAACAGGCTGTGTGCCTTGCTGCAAAACTCTGCCAGCTCTGCATGCCGTCTGGTTTAACAATGAATCCAATACTAAATGTTCTATTTATGACGGGAGTCTTATGAAAAGCCATGCTTTTAAAATAACAAATCGTACTTTGTACATCATTTTACTCAGGAAATGTTATTCAAAGGAGGCAAGAATGAAAGTTGTAATGCTACTTATTTTTTAAATGTAGCAAACACATTTTGTAAGTTCATCAGTGGGAAGTCAGAAAAGCAAATGAAGGTAAGCCTAACATCATGGGGAGGAGGCAATGCCCCTTATACAGTCCTGCCTGAAAGGAGAATTATTTTACCTGATACCAGAGAAATTAAAAATCTGAAAATTCCTAAGATCCTAGCTGGAATTAATCAGCAGGATTCCAAACATTCCAAGTCTCACCTTGTATTAGCCAGGCTTAGCTATGTGCACTGGAGTACAGTAAATCTGGAAATACCAGCTAAATTCAGAGTTAGCGGCAGTTGTAAGCAGGAAAACACAATGAATTGTGATTAACATTTGTCCTCACGTTTGCTGTGAGCGATGGAGGCAAGTCAGCGTAAGCATACGCACTCAGATAATCAGTTACCTGACAAGGCTTTGGATGATGAAAAGTCTTTTCTCTGTCTCCAGAGAGCACAATGCTTATTTCAGACATTTCCTGGAAGACAAAGGGATAGAAAAAGAGTCTCTAGATTACACTGGGATGACAGAGATCTGCTAATAAAAATGTTGAGGTCAAAAGGCTCCATCCTCCTTTGGTGTAAACCAGCCTAACTTCAGCTGTGACGCCCTCTTACGCCTGCTGAGGGTCTCGATTACCAAGGTAGTTTCTGTGTCTTTTTTGCTTTGCTTGTCACGCAGCACAAAGGCCATGCAGAAGCCACACAGCAGGTTCCAGAGAAAAGTATTTGCTGTTAACACCCCAGGTATAGTACTCAAGGTGTAATTAGTAGGCAGTTTCCTGGCAGTTTACAGAAAAAAACCCAGAACACCAACAACCCTTGAGCTCAACAACAGCAAGGACCACTGCATGGCTTAGGTAACATTTGAAGGCCACTACGAGGTAAACCATAGCTCATGTATATGATTTTGAGTAGTTCAGATCATCACCACTCCTAAGGATGGGTGCAGGGAGGACCTGAAGTTGTAGCTGACACTTGCATGAGATATCTAATAGAAATAAAATAGCACCCTTGTTGCTATCTTATTTGATAGTCTTTGATAATTTACTATAATTGATTATAACCAAGTGAATCACACCTCTCTCAAGTATGTTCTTTCATCATTTAAGTGGCTATGAAGCCTCCCTGAAGCTCTGGCTGACAGTTCTTAGGTTTTCACTGACATTAGCTCACATTTATGTTTTGTTTCATATTTGTGTTTGAAATGGTTATAATGGAGAGCATCACTAAAGAGAGGATACATAAGAAAAAAACAAACTAAACCAAAAATGTGAACTTCCACTATTATGTGAATGACATTCAAATTGTTTTATCAAATCCTGGCATGGTACTTTCTTGCTAAATGATCAGAAATCATTGTGGAAAGTCAACTGCTTTTGCTTAAATTTGTCTCCAACTGAATTGCTGTTGATTAGTACATTACTATAGAAGGATGATTTCCCCATACTTGCATTTTGATGGTCTGAAACCCAAAACTGGCCTTATGAGGACTTGCTACTGTTGTTTCAAGGTGGGGATTTTTTTAATATTATTATTTTGAGGAGGTAACAAACGAAGTATTCATTAGCTGCAGGTGGCTGAAGATCATTATTCCTACTCTCATTACAAGCAGGTCTGATTAGTGCAGAGCTTATTGTGTTGGCCTTCCTGCCACTGTGTGCCCTCTCCAGCAGCTTGGAATACACTGGACAGACTAAAATTGCTGATCGTATCACTCCTGCGCTGCCATCCTCAAAGTGCCTCTCTTTATGACAGTAACCAGTTGCCATGGAAATAATTGTGGTGTCACAAATTCAGTGTTATGATTTCAATAGACTATCATGTAAAGTGGAAGAAATGGTCTGCAACAGTAGCTAACGCAAATGGCAAAGGAAACAATAAAAACATATCCAAGAGGACAACGCTGTCTGGTGTTTGTAAGGTTTTTCTGATTAGGTAGATTTTTCAAGTCAGATTCCTTTTCTTCAATATTTCTGTTGATGGGAACTCCTTGATCTCTGCCACTTTTTCTATTAATTCTTAGGCAGTTATTCAGTGAAGTGACAGCAGCATTCCACAACAGCAGGTATCTAGGGCTAGAAGAAGTGCACCAGACAGCATCTCATTTGTATTCTGCCCCACTTACGGCCGAGACACTTCTTACATGAAGCACTGGTACATAGCCATTGCCCTTCTGTCATTCTGCTCATGCTAAAAAGTCATGTGCATCAGACACGGAGGGAGGTGACAAGGTGCTTTTCTGCCAGCCACTGTGCCTGGCACTACTTGTTGGATCAGAGATATCTTATTTCTTTGTCTCTCTGTCTTTTTTTGTTTGATTTATTGGAACATTTCTCGTTTCAGCTGTATTCATGAAAAAGCTCTACACAGACATCAGTTATTATATATGGAAAAGATTCTTGTCTACAAAGAGACCCAAATTACCGGTTAATACTGTAAATCAGTTTACGAAAATTGTTATTTTTGCAGCTAGACTCTGTCAATGTTTAAGGTTGCATTTGTCAATGCAGGTTAAGCATATTAAGTTTCCGATGGCATTTTCTCAGGTTGAGATCTTTAACTGTGGTAGGGTAGGTAACCAGAAGTCCCTGTTTAGGTGGGAAAGATCAAGAACACTGGAAATTATCCATCCCTTTCAGAAACTCTGAAAATTTACTTTTTGGCCCAGATTTTTGCTAGAAGAAACAGGACTTCCCTGGTTTCCACCCTTTGAGATGGTGAATAAATAATTCCTAGAAAGTTGCAGTAGACAGAAATTTTGACTCTCTGCTGGCTCTAATGTAGCTCAGAATGTTGCTTATTTTACTTGCCTGGTTGCAATCAGGAGTTATCCTGGTTTCCTGATGATGAACGTTTCCTGCCTGAGCCTGTCCAGATAGAATATTTGGAGTCAAGTAAGAGCCATAAACTTCCATGAAAGCATAAAATATATAGTATTTACAGTAGACATATTATAGATTACTAGCCAGGAAGTCTATAAAGGGATATGAAAGAGGTCTCCCCACGCTTTATTTAGTCATCTGTAGAATAAAGTTATTAATATCTCCCTACCTCATAGGCATATCGTGAGGATAAATACGTTCATGGCTACAATATACTTACACCGGTGTCCTCAGAAAACACAGTAACAAGACAGTATTTGGGGGCAGGGGAGGAGTTTCTTTCGGTTTTGCTGAGCTAAACTAATTAATTCCTGATAAAATGCCCTTGACTATAAAGCAGCAAATCTTGTCATTGAATTTTAACAGTTTCAAAAAAAGGCTCTGAGGGTTTCTCTTGTGCTACCCACAATATCTCAAACCTATGGGTTAAGTTACATTTGAAACACGTCCAGGGTGTCCCCAGCACATACCAGCATACTCTGTTTTCCTCATGCTTGGGCCAGAGCCATTCTCTCCTGCTTGGTGGATCTGTTTTAAATAATAAACTTTCTCGTTGGGACATTTGCATGCAAGAATTAGTTTTGTCATGCTTGGAGAGTGTTTTTCATTTCTGAAGAGAAATTCCAGGAAAGAATGAGAAATGTTTTGATTTATGCAAAGCTGTGAATGTTTTTGAATTAATTTTTAAATCTAGCTACAACTGGCTTACACTGATGTAATTTGTTCTAGGCTTTGCCCACAAAGAAATATTAAAGTTACAAAGTAACATTAGGATTCTAATTCCAGCACTAATCTTAGGTATAATCACAGGAAAACTGATAGGAGATACCTAAAGATTTACAGAGTAGTGCCACAATCAATGTAAATAAAACTGGGTGGGGGTTTTTGGTAGAAAATAAGCCTTGTCAGACAAACTAGATGTTGGAGGGGTTTATGGTATTACAGGTATGGTTGTCAAAGATATATGTTGATACAATAGCTGGGTTGCAATTCAAAACAAGATTTGGGAGCGTTGTTCAGGATGGAAATGGCTGAAAGTTAGGGCCTTAGCTCTGTAAACCAAATTTCAAAGGCACAGCTAGGTCTATACCTTGTATGGGAAAGAGCTAAATTCTTGCCAGTAGGAATTCCAGACTCCACACATTAATTTGGGGAATGTTAAAATTCTGTTGAAAAGTAAACACCTGAAACTCAAAAGAAGAGGTGAAAAAAGAGTGATCTCTGGTAGCCTTCTGAGGGCAAATGCCATAATCCTGCCTTTCAGGTAGGTAAGAAACTTTACTGGGGTGAGCCAGGACAGGAATTCATCTTGCCTTAGAAGAGCCTTCCCAGTCCCTTGACGACAGGGAAAGCAAGGGAGGAAAACAGCATCATATGGTTTTGGTTCCTCTGTGAGGCACATCATGTAATTCAGGGCATGGCAATGGACATCTGAGGCTGTTCGATGCTCAAAGCCAGCTGGAATAGTGCTGGAGGACCATGTGTGGGCAGAGTGAGCCATAGCAAAGGAGCCTGTCTCATCCATGTCCGACAAGGAGTCAACTAAAAGTAAGCGATGTGGATAGATGATGGGAGGTCCGAGAATCACACTTCCCACTGCTCTATTCAGTGTTATAGGTATCAGTATAAACAAACCACAGTAAAGCCTGAGCAGATGCAGCAGCAATGACATTTCTCTCTCCTGACTATCTTCATTACAAAAGTAGCTGTTTAGACTCCATCCAAGAAGCTGTCCCCAAGGCACTGCTATTTTGATATGAGTTTAGTACAGTCCAAGCAAGTTAGTTACTGTTTGAACAGAAACCATTATTTCTGCCCGCCCCCACCTCCAATTTTGTCAGAGGATTGCTTGCTTTTTGCACACCAGGGCATGGGTTGGACAAAGTGTGCATTTCAGGGGATCTTGGAGGTTTTAGAAAAGTAGGCTGAATTTTAGTGGACTCCTGTCCTGAATTACAGGTTATAAATGACACATTATCTGGTCAGTTTAGTGAACATCTATCTCCCTGATGCCCCTCAGACATGAGATGTTGTCCTGTAAGACACTCTAATAATAAAATTATCACTATACCAAAATCAGTGAAGTCCTTTTAAATGGATTAAAACTAACTCAGTCTGGCAAGTGACATCTTGACAAAACTGTAGTCTGTTCAGGGGAGAGATGCTTTTGATAAGTTATTTTTAAATTTTCATGTTATCTTTGCTTTGTTTTGCAGGAATTTTGGTGGTGGTTGTTCAGAAGAGTAGAGGAAATATTTTTAAAATAAAAATCCATGTAAGTATAAAAACTACCCAAGCTTTGAAACTAGAAGACTTTTTTTCACTCAGTTTTCATATTCTTTCTTTTTTTTCTTCCTTTCCCCCTCCCCCACTACCACCTCTCCCACATCCGCACCCTCCCCCCACCAAATTTCAGATTTCAGTACCTTGGTCTATTTCAGTAAAGGAAGAAAAAACATGAAATACTGAAGATTTTGCAATATAGAAAAAATCATTTGCCACCCAGCTCTAATTAAAAACTTTTTCTAATTAGATGTTACTTAATTGACAGATGTCAAAAAATGTAATATTGAATCATCGTTCTATGGAGCTAGTCCCAGTGCAGTCTGTTCTTGACCAAATGCTATATAACATCCTTATCACTAGTCTTGAGAGAGTATACTCATTGCTAGTAAAATTTATAGATGACAGCAATGTATAGTGAATAATAATTATTCATTTCTATGAACAGATTTGTTAATTCCTTGGGCATTTGTTTTCATGTGAAGCACAAGAAAACATACACCTTTAGGAGCGAAGGCAGATCATGAATGCAGAAACACTCAAATGCTGAAATACTCAACACTATTGTGGTAGCAACGGAGTTTAACGTGCTCTCTCTGTATGATGCTGTAGCAAACAGGGCAAAAGAGCTTTGGTGTGTGCATGAAGACAGAATATCAAGTAGACATGTGACGCTGAGAACCCTCCCATGAAGATATTGCAACACAGTGGCTGGGCCTTGTGTCCATACTGCAGAAAAAGTGATGTGAACTTTGGTGGTTCACAAAGGAGAAACAAAGATGTTACTAGTTCTCAAAAGCTGGTTGTATAATAAAGACTGAAGAGTTTAAGGAGTTTCCTAATCATTCATCCAAGAGCCGCTAAGCTGTTGACACAACTACAAATCAAAGGATATCAGGCTGTAGCTGGTCCTTAGTCTAACATAAATAGGTGTAACGAGATTTCACTTTTGGAACCTGAAGTCAGGAAAGTCTAGCCTAGAAAAAAAAGACACTTTTTTAACACTGAACGCAAATAACAACCGGACTGTTATTTCCTGAATTAGTGGCTTCTCTAGTTTTAGTCTTTAATCTAAGTCCAGATGCTTGCTAAAACTCATGCCTAACTGGAGAGAGAGTCACACAAGTGTTAATGAGCTGTCTAAACAGTTTTAGGATGTGCTTTCAAAACACAATAAAATAGCTGTAGGAGGGCAGGATGGGATCCATCGGGGGTCTTCCTCCTGCTCCTGTTTTGTCATCTCTGATTTTTCCTCCCTCTTTTGTGTCATCAATACTGATTCTTTGGCTGCAGGATGAGGGGGATGAGCTCACTGATCTGGCTGGAAACTAACCTAAAACCCACAAAAAAGCAACCCCTGTGACTGAAACAGCATATTCAGAGCAGTGAGCAATCTGTGACCACACATATCTACACAGGCCATTCTAACTTTCTCCTTTCCTTGCTCAAACAGCTTAAAGAGAAATGGTGGCTGCTCTTGTGCCTGCCATCTCAGACAAATGTCCCAGGGAAAAGTTCACAGCCTGTGTCTCACTTAGGCTACAAAGAACACAGGAACTTGGCAACACAGTCCACAAAACAGCTATAAGAGGATTTATTTCTTTCCATAAGGTAATGTGGAGCTCAGAGGGTAACTGGACCGTGAAGAGACCTGCATCCCAGAATACCTCCTTGCTTGAGCTTTCTACTATCTCTAGATTGGGACTTTTTTTTCCTTTTTCTAAAATGCAGAAATTTGCCTTTGTAGGTTGTGCTGCTGAGGATGGGAAGGAGAGAAGGGTCTTGCTGTTTTCTTGAGCTAAGGAAAGAGGATAGCCTCTGCTAAACACCGCTTACAAAGTCAGCCACGCCAAAGTGCCTGTACTTGAGACACCGAAGTAAACCTTTAACTCACTAGGGAATGTATCTGTCAGAAAACCTAAATGAATGCTGTATTTATACAGCTTTTTCTTAAGTCTATCTCATGAAGTTAGGAAGATAAATTGATAGCTATGCTATTATTTTCAATTTTACCCTAAATTGACTAGATCCAAACCAATATGCTCATTTCAAATAGCTGTGGACTGCAGCCGTGGCGCTTAGGACAGAGGTCTGGAATCTGTCAGTCCTAACACAAGAATTGGGGAGTATTAGGAGAACTAGCAGGTGGCAGGCTCAAAACAAAGACGGTGGTTCCTCAAACAGTGTTTACGGCAAATGTGGCACTCCTTCCTGCAGGTTACGAATGCCAAAGGATGATATGGGTTCAGATAGGCAACTTTGTGTAATAAAAATCCAATCATGGTAATCAGTACTAAGAAATAATTTCTGGTTCAGGAAGCCTGTAAGCAGCAAACTGCTGGATGTTGAAGGATTACTAACATATTCCAAAGATATGCAATGGAAAACCATTTGTTAGCCTCATTGCTATCTCTTCTGTAGGCATTCCCTACTAGCTACTGCTGGAAATAGAACACCGATCTTGGTGAAACATTACTCTGACTCACTCTCAAGCTTATCAGCTAAAAACTATGTGATTCTATGGACATACATTTGGCATCTTACCCTGACTGCAGAAATTTATCATTTGAGGAGGTGGTTCTGGATATTGGCCTGTGATTTCTGAACATTATCTTTAATTTGACATTCCATTACAGTTAGAATTCAACCAGTCTCAGCTGTTCAAAATCCTCACATTCAACTACAAATTCCTTGAGACTACTTGTATCTAGAAAGCTTCCAAAAGTATTAGTGGAATTTGCTACACAAAAGAGTGGCTCCAAGTTTTTGGCTAGATTCTCTTAGACGCTGTGATGCCCTGCAGTTTGCCTTACAAGTTCAGCACACTTGTCACGTGACAGTACTGCACAACAGAACTGTAAAGAGAAAAACACTGGCTCATTCATGTGGTCTGGAATTAAATCCATCAGTGTTATTCAAAGTGGTAAGTAGAGCTTACATGTACAGTAAATCAGCCAGCACAGCATGATAGATTATACTTTTGTCTCTGTCAAAAGATTTTGAATCACAAGTGAAATATTTTTCTATGTTCAAAGACTGGATATGGAAGATGGATATGGAAGCTAAAAAAACCTCAGGCCTTGGCTTACACCCCGAGTTAAGTGACAGTGTGGTTTTAAATGCATTAAGGGTGTTGCCCACTTGGGAATCTTTTCTTCTAAAATAAACTATTTCTAAATAACTTGAAGTACAGATCTCCTCATTTAAGAGTGCATTAAACTGAACAAGAAAAAAAACCCCACAAAACCAAACAGGCATTTTGGGGATGGGAGTGTCTATGAAGAGACACGTTCTTGAGAGAAAGCTATTCTGGACAAATTTCCCATGTAGACAGACCTTTAATTAATTCACTGTAAAACCATGTGTGGAAACTCTTATTCTGATTTAAGCTCAAATTATATGTCTAATTTGTTTCCTTAAATTGACAGGTGTAAATGATATAACTAATTTTAATCAGGATACTAGAACATTTCAACATTTCAGTTTACTTGGCTTTAAGAACAATTTTGGGGCTTGTCTATATTTGCATTCATACAGGTTTAATTTGTGATATCAACATAGTTAGGCAAACCAGTGCAAGATATTATGCAGCAAGGTCATATTCTCATCTCTCAAGTATCACTTGACTGCAGCTACATTTAAACTGAAGAAGAAAAAGGCACTTTTGACAGAAAGAAAGAATGTCCATGTAGGCATCTGTATTATTTTAAACAGAGTGGTGTAAGTCTGTATGTATACTATCTCTCACTCACACCTGTTCATCTCCTATCTGTGGATAAAACACATAAAGGACTGAGCTCAGCTGTCTGCTTTTTCTTGGATTTAAGGGATACTAATTCAAAAAAGCTGTTCCATCAAGTCTAGTGCAGGACAGCAGTAGTTAGCGAGGCAAAAATTTGCTCTGTTTCACTAGAGGAGATAAATGAGTAATTATACATCTCGTACATCTTCCCTGAGTAGAACAAAATTTAGATCTACAGTTATGACAACATGCCAGCAGCAAATAAACCTTTCCACCAGGTTCTCATTCTGCTTTAGATCAGCATGCAGGCTTGTCCAGGCCACTCCGTACACCAGATTCTCTCCTTGCTACTTGTGGTAACATTTTAAACATGGAAATCCTAATGCCTGATATTATTTATGGGTCATCATGATAATTAGTATGCTC
>NW_010397292.1:75814-76757 GCF_000710305.1 Buceros rhinoceros silvestris
CGATGAAAACCACATAGTCAAAACATTGCTGTATGCCTCTGATTCCAATGCAGACATGCAGGCACATGCGCTAATATTCTACTCGCTCCTCTCTTGTGTGATCTCTTCTCCCCCGATAAGAAAAAAAGATACTAACAATTACAATAGGTTTTGAGTAGGGGAGTGAGGAATATAAATGAGCTGAAAGGTGCCAACATATCAAGACTAAACCATCTGGCTTAGTGATAGTTGTAAAGTGAATTTTTAATGTGGCATGTTGGGGTTTTTTTGGTCCTGATTTGAATAGGATCTGTTTTCTTGTCCAGTGTAGCATAAACCTCTTTCAAAAAGGTCAAGTCAGACTAAATGAAACATTATTAAGGGAGTCCGTATTTTTCTCACCTGAAGTTACTTTATTGCAAGTACTTATAGAGTCCAATTTCTTGTTAAAAAATGGAGAGAAAGAGAGAAAAAGAAAAAGAGAGGCAAGGCAGGAAGAAAGGACATTATTTTCCTTTCACACTTGGGTCTTTGCTTTTGTTTTGTAATGAATTCCTGCATTTCTGCAGCTGCACTCAGGAGAATGTTGGAAGGTTACTTCCTATAATGAACACAATCTGATATGTGAAGGACACATCTGCAAAGGCTGCTGTGAATCTGAAAAGTGAAAACCAAGTGAGACGCATGAGGGATTGTGAATGAAGGGAAGGAGTTGCAGAAGGGAGAGACAAGGCTTGCTAAGTGAAAAAAGGCATAGGCTGCTAAAAAGGTAGTGGGACAGTGGGTTTCTCTATGAAAGATCACTTGTATCGTTATGTAGAAGATTTTTATTATGGCTGTGCAGAGACTTAGTGCAAGAGCTTCTGGCCTCTTCTGCTTGCTTTCACTTAGAGCTGTGCATCCTGCTTCCCTTGAGAGTTTCTTCCAGCTCTGAATTGCAGCCAGTTCAATTAAAATCCTGCTG
>NW_010397292.1:76864-81809 GCF_000710305.1 Buceros rhinoceros silvestris
GTATCATCAGGAAATCACAGGAATAAGCAAGTGTCATTACTTGCTGTGATCTTGAGGCTGGATGGTCTTGGACACAGACTGCATAACAAAGACAACATAAGACGTCTGAGTGCAGAGTTTGTTGTTTTCTCCTTCAGTGATATTGTCTCTGACCCAAGAAAATAGCTTTCAAGGTTTGGTTGGTATAGTGTCTTTGAAAAACAGTATAGCTGGAATTTTTTCTTTTAATATTCAGGCAAACAAAAACATTTTTTTTCTTTTGCTTTGTTTTGAGTGGGTTGATATGTCTTACTGTCTAGTCATGTTCTTACATTGCCATGAGGCATTAAAATAATCGGTATGTTTCTTCTATATTTGAGTTTCTTCATTATGTTTGTGCTCTACGAATATTTTAGCATGCAGTTTTTCCCAGAAGGGAAGTTAAATTGATAACTTTTAAGCAAATATCAGCTAATGACCACTAGTTTTCAAATCATAAATGTTACCATCTACAATACGCTTCCAGCAGTTACACTTATTCATCCGAAGACTGGAGAAAATACCTTGTAACCCATCAATCAACAAGAGAAACAATGCAGCATAACTCTCCTTTTTTGTTTCTGCTACTGAATGTTGTCAAAAAACTACCCAGGACCCATCTTCAGGTAAGAAATAATTTGCCAGAAATACTTAGCAATAAATTAAGATAAATATATCTGAGACACTCATAAGCTGCATGTTGAAAACCCATCCACAAAACCATAATTTAGCAGTGCCCCTATTAAAAGCTATATGCTTAACTTTAATGTAGAGCCCGTGTGTGTGAAGACATTCTACATTAGAAATGGCAGGTAGCCGTAAACTGCCCCCACTCCGTAATTTCTATTAAGATTTTTTTTTAAGAGACATGATTTTCTTTTTTCTCTTCTTTTCAATTTCAATGAAGACATTATTTAAGGAGACACTATTTTTTTTTTGTTCCTTAAAATATTATATAGACCTTGATGTTTCAAAAGAAAACACCAATCAAGCTTCACAAGCAAAATGCAATATTAGCAGTAAACTTCAACAGTACTCTGCACAATATTGAGTCAGATGATCAGTGTGATCCATATTTTTAGGATTCAGCCATCTTTCACTAAAGGAAGTGTGTAAAATGATGACCGAGATCAGTCAAAAGGAGGTCTGACTTTAAAAGTAAATGTCATGTTAAAGCAAACTATCTGAAAGATGAGAAATCAGTTAAAATATTTTTAGTCAAAGAGATTAACTCTACTTATTTCTTTGGTATGGAAAGACAAACATGATAGAGCATGTTACTGTAGCTTAATGGGTTACTGTGGTTTAGGGAATTCAGTCTAACACGTCTTACTTCAGCATAGCCAGGGTGGACTAAAACCATACACGTCGTCAGTTGCCAGGGCTTACAATTTGCTGTCTAGTGATCCTACAGTCAGTTGCTGTAGCAATCACTAGCTATCGGTGCCTTCTATCTTTTAGTGTTTGTATTGAGAGAAATGACAAAAACATTCATTGACTTAAATCAGGGTTCTGCTCCATAGGTGAAACTTGCCACTGAGCAGTCTGACGAATTCCAAGGCACAAAGTGTATCCCAAGACTGCCTTCTTCCACAGCCTTGAGAAATACGCTGAGTCATGACACAAGTTCAGCAGTGTAAAATGTGGTTGTCTGAGCTCAACACCTAACCTCCATCTCTAGTAGGATGGAGAACAAATAACTCTTCCAGAAGCTGATTCATCCCCAGGTATCCTAAGAAATCAGTATGATGAGCAAAAGCATATCACAATACATGCTGCTATAGCTGACAATATTCTAATGCTGTCATAAAGTGGTTAGCGTTAAATAGAATAAAATCGTTGCTTTTTCCTTTGTCTGAATACAAAATATTTCTCAGATTTGAGACAAGGAAATTCCATGAAGATGAAAATCTCATGAAGATGAAGCTTCTGCTTATACAGACTTTTGCTAGCTTTGTTGCAATCAATTATCTTAAAACTGGAATTGAACAATGTTTTTCTTTCCCCAAAAGTCAGTGCTCTGTAGTTGAGTCACAAGAGTATTTGTTCCAATTTGCACTCTATTTTTTTAAAAACATGTATTAAGAATATTTTTTTTTTCTGATGAAGCTGTTGTAATATCGGAGAGGTTGGGTGAGTCTGTCATTGTGCTTGGTTGCTTTTTCCAGGAATAAAAACCTCGTTTCTAAAATGCAGACAAACAATATAATCCTTCCCCCTTCACCCCCACCCTGCTTTTCAGTGCTGCCTTTATCTAAGAGTCTTCTTTTTCAAGTTCTATGTCAAATCCTGTGCTGACACTACACCATGAATTCCATTAACCTAATGCCTAACAATAGCGCTGTAAATCTGAAAATAGACTGTAGCAGTAGCTGTTGCCTGCCGTTACCCGGCGATCAATGGTGACATTTTTCCGTAAGACATGCAGCAGTGGGCTTTAGTATATGTCTGAGTTTTTATAGTACAGAAACACTGCCCAAAACATAACCCAGCATCTAGATGCATTTACCGTAAAACAGGCCACGGTAAATGCAGAAAAGAAAAAGACTTCTATATGCCCGATTTACACTATAGATCTCAACGTGTTTCTCAAAAGAGATTAGCGAAGAACTGATGCAGAGAAACTGAGGAAATAAACGGTCAAGGGCTCAATTGTGTTTGATTTTTCTGAAAGCCCTATAGATACACCCAGAACCGCAACTGTTATTGTCTCTCAGCATAGCAAGAAGGGCACTGCAAGTACATGATATCAAAGTAGACTGTGAAAAATGACCGCCCTTGGAAGCCTCTGACTTGGGGCTAAGCACAAAAAAGGCCTCCCTCAAAGGGGGTAATTGAGCAGTACCTCCTCAGATGACGAGATCAGCTCTGGAAATGTCCAGGCAGCGAACCCACTTCAGGACTCAGCCCCATCTCAGTGGATTCAGATGGAATCTTTCTGTTCATAACAGGGTTGGGGAAAACCTTCAGGAAATAACTATTAAAAAGCAGAAGGGCTGTCAGCAGTGTATTTCTCTTATTACAAGTGGCATTCTTTTCCCAAACTGAGAAAGCCCCCCATTTACTCAAGCTTAGCAGTGATCCATGAAGTAATCTGTGACAGATTTTATGTTAAATACCTTTAGAGATGGTTGTGTTAACTGTGAATTTAATTTAAATCCCTGCACAATGCAATAAATGATAAATAAAACTAATTTATAGAAAATACATTCTCCTACCATCTGAAAGAAAATGTCATCTAATCACATAATCATTTCTACATTTAAGGTGAGGAGGGTAGCCAGATAAAGAACAGTCAAATAAATATTCCTGCATTGAGACAGAAATGTTCCCACCTACATCTGTACACTGTGAAAATGGCACCTAGATGTTACAAAGTAGCTTTTTCTCATCTGTATATTGTCTTTGTTGGCATCAGCTATACTTCACCTCCCCTTCATCTCAGCTTAAAATTACTCGCTTATGCATGCATAGCATGTGCAAGTGTGAAAAAAATAACTTCTCTTGTAGGAGCTTAAGGTGGATAAAACTTTGATGTACACTGGTAAGCTATTCTAATCTATGCAGGCACTGTATGAGATATCAACTCTTTAATATTCATTCCTCTTGGAAAGCTGCACAATTGATCTTGTGAAGATCTAAGTAAATCTAGGATTTACTGCTAGAATAAATTGATACACATCTTTTTAAAGATACTTATAATAACCAGAAGCCTCCATAATAGGCATATGGCATAACTGCATTATGCCATTTTAAAAAGTAGCATATTTATCATCAAATACTTTAAAATTAGTGTGCAGAATATTCCTGCATTCTTGCAGTTTAGAGTATCCCATCAAGCCAACAAACATGGAACAGATCCTCAATTGATGAAAGCTGACAGACTTCCAGGACTTTGATTTTTTATTTTTTTTTCCAGTTTGGAACTTAATTAGAATTTAGAGAAACAATATCATATTTCACTCATTATTTAACTCTACAGATGGGGACTTTGAAATTCTAATGCCTCTCATTATCTTTTAAATTTCTTCTGTATTTTTCTCAGTTAGGCAAAACAAACAAACATATTTAGCACCTTTCACCTCCACTGCCAAGTGTTTGTACAATAGCAATACTGAAATAGTGTGCAAGCTTTATTTTGATCAGAGCTACCAAAACTTTATGAAAACGTAACTACAAAGATTCCCTTTCTGATATAATTTTCTCCTCCCAAACCTAGACCAGTACACTCCTTTAAGGAATGCCATACATCATCACAAATGGTTACAAACCACTGCTGAAACATGACTTAATATGATCTCTTTTCCAGTTAGTGTACGCAGGTGATTTTGCCCATGTGATGGCGTGCAACAGCATTTTTATTAAAGTGAAACAAGCCTTTAGCCCTTGTATATCAAAACCATTGGTGGCTGTTTTGCTCAAATGCAGAGTATAGGGTATGTTACAGGAAATCAAAATGTCTGGTTAGGAACTGCTTCTTTGATATATACTTGTACACCGCCTGGCATAATGAAGTATTTGATTCAGAAATGGGTACAACTATAATAGATAAGAAATGAAACACAATAAACTGTAGGAATTGTAATTGCTGGTGTTTGTATTATTAATGCACAAACTGCCTCAAAGATATTCAACCATCTCACTTGCATCCTCTTGTACCAATTGATCCTCTGCCATTCTTTCTTCATCAATTAAGTGAAGGTATGTAGCAAATTAGGATGAATTCCAGCTCTGCCCACATTATTTGATTGGTTCCTCCCATTCTCATTCAGTGTTTTATATACTCTTGATGAGGGAGTTGGAATTCATACATCTGGCCCAGTAGCCTGGATAAATACAGAAGCAGTCCTCAAAGGCCTATTCTGAATAAGAGAGACAGACATTAAAAAAAAACAAAACACCCCTCCCCCCCCCCCCACACACACTC
>NW_010397292.1:82054-86900 GCF_000710305.1 Buceros rhinoceros silvestris
CAGTATAATGAGTTCAGTTTATACAGTAGCTGTATAAGCGTAAATGTCAGGGATTTTTTTTTCCCTTCTGACTTTGCTTTGCTTGTAATCACAAACCTTTCTGGCAGGATGGGTTATTTACTAAACCTCAGCGGCCCAGAACCCATGGTATCCTCGATCAAATCACACCCTGCTGGTCCCCTTCACATTAAAACTTTGAGGCATTCTGGTTCATTATCATTTACAGTTTCTCCACGACACATGCAGTATTATTGCCAGTCAAGCCAGACTGTACATCTTTTGATTTCGTCTGCATTCCTGGCTTGCTCAAGCTGGTCTTCTTGAGATCACTAAAGAACATCATTTCCTTATTTAAATAGGATTTGCATTTCTCAAGCTTCTTTAACAGCCTCTCTTTTGAACATGGCTTTTTGAAGATTTGTCTTGACATTCCTACCAGGCAAGTCTACAAAAGAGCATTGTGGGCTCCGAATGTCCTCCGCGCTGTTAGCCTAGTGGAGGGCATTATGACATGTGGGGTAAATAAAAGTTAACAGAGATAACAAGGACCTTAATACAGGGAAGCATTAAGATCTCTAGAGAAGCTCTACTGTAAAATCTCAGTGACAGTCCTGGGTTTCTGTCAAGCTAGAGTAGCTGCAGCAAATTGCTAATGTTAGCTCAAAATACAGTAGTAGTAAGTCCAGGCAAACACACACCCAAAGAAAGATCAATTTATTTGTGCTTTTGTACAAGCGCTCAAGGTGGTAGACTCGCTAGAGCCCTGTGCCCTAGGATTTCCCCTGAAGTGATTTTTATTCTATATAGGGCTGAGTGATATGGCTGGGATCCAAAACACCTTGAAATCAACATCAGTGAAACCTAACGCAAGGTATTACTCATTAACTGAAACACGGTTGCAGAACACCAGGTGCCGAGATGAAGATATACGGCCAGATTCCAACTGCTGCTTCCTTTAGTAGATCTAACCACATATTACATATATAAGCTAAGATCCTGGGTAAAAACATTTCAAATTCGGCATGAATTTTGTTCCTACAGAATATTGAATTCCAGGAGTTGAACCAATCCACAGAAAGTAGGTCACCCCTGTAGCTGAAAGTGCTGGGAGCTCTGTGCTTGTGTCAGGTCTTGCCTAATTGCCCAAAGTAGGAACTGTAACTGTGTCTGATCTATCACATATGTCGTTAGCTCTTTAAGCCTTATTCTCCCTGTAGAGATAATTTGGGGAATTATATCCATAACTATTAGTCAATTCCTTATTTCCAGGACTGTGTGACCCATGTTGATCTTGTGGGTTAGTAGGTGGAGGAGGAAGAGATGAGATATTAACTTTACAGCTTCTCAGACAACCTCAGAAATTAAACTATTGTCCTGTATTATCATATATCTTTGTAATTCCTCTGTACTTCTGAACCCTAGGTTGCAAGCTAGCACACTATGAAGTGTTCAGCAATTTCCACACCATAAATCTGGCTAAGGATGAAAGATTCTCTTCTGAGCATTACTATCCAACTTCTATAAAATCACGATCAGCTTATTTAGGTAAGCTACTAAGTCTGAGGCTGCTTAACCAAAAATTCATCACAGAGTTTTGGGAAAAATCTCTGAGTAACAGCTATTTCCAGCAATGTAGGATTACTCGCTTTTTCTGGCAATGCTGTCTGCACTGAAAATTCCTCCCATTACCACTTCTTCAAAAAGCAGTGAACAATACTTGGACCCAATCCAAATCTTATGCAGCACGGAGCGTCAGTGATGATTTTTATGGGAAATACCTTTAAAAGTGGTATTTGATTCCTAATGAAAGAACAAGTTCTTGGGGCTTATGAGGAAGTAATTTTCATTCTGTGAAAAAGGACAAAAGCTAAAAAACACTAAACCAAGTAAATTTCAAAAACATGCGAGTTCATTTACCAAAACCCAGGAAAACTCCAACCTGAACATTCTGAGTCCATTTGAACACCAAGAGGGGAAAAAAAAAAATTGGTTGAGACTATAACACTTTCAGTAAAAATGTAATTTTGTTAAGATAAGTATTTCTTGGGGCCAATCCTATCTGACAAAAACGAAAATGGGAACAAACCCAAAACAAGCAAAAGCTTATAATGTACTTAAAATGCTATTCCATCAGCCCTAATGACAAGCTGCATAAATATCACAAAAATAGCAGCACTGTGTGGCTTATTCACAAGTCGTTGGAAACCCACCTCACCCCGTAGAGAAACTGGCCCCGTAAAAGATATTAAATAGCAATTTACCACTTTCAAGTTGATATCATGGGTATCGTACCTGCATTTCCAAAAATAAGAGGTCATGCACTTTCTTCTTTGAAAGAGCACATGGAGATTCTTAATGAAAAACTGCTGAGAATCTAAAGCAGTTAAAGGCAACTGTGACTAGAGGAAACCAATTTGTAACCATTGGTTTCACAGCAGGCTGTCATCTCTCTGCCTCAATTCATCTGCTTGTTTTCTGGTTCAGTAAAACTCTGTTCTACTATTAACATTTAATGGCATGGTAATCTTTATAAACCTACCAGATTTTTCTGGAATATATTTAAGAAAAATAAATGTATAGGGGCTGGTGTCATACTCCTTAATTAAGATTCCCCAGGCATGTGGGCAGGCGCGTGTTTGGAATCCAAGCCCATTCACACTTCCTACTCACAAACAAGGCTCCGGCTGGAGGTATGAAGCTGAAGATACTGTTTCCTAACACTCCACACTTCAATTACAAAAAAAAAAAAAAAAAAAACTTCTCCCAGCTGGAAAAATTTTAAATCCGGCTGGAGGTATGAAGCTGAAGATACTGTTTCCTAACACTCCACACTTCAATTACAAAAAAAAAAAAAAAAAAAAATCTCTCCAAGCTGGAAATATTTTAACACAGATTTAAAATCTCAGATATGTCAGCGACTCTCAGAGTGATAATGAAGAGTCAGGCTGCTACAACTGCATGGTCTCAGCAAAATGCAGGGTTACTCAAAGTTGTGAACTCAGGCTGCAGTAGTAAGGGGTGAGAGGATGTGGCTGGACCACTTCTCATAGCAGTTCCTGTATAACCTTCAAGGAAACACACTTCTGGAAGTGAGGGCTTAGAAAAAACACACAGTCACAAGCCTAGAAATGCCACCAACACTGGATTTGCCAGGGAAAATAAACTGTTTTCAAGAAGTGAAAGTGCTGTGACAAGACATGTACAAGGATGGTGCAGTTTCTTCTTCTTCCTCTTTCTTCCATTCAGGAGAAACACCATGCCAGGACAAAGACGAGAAAAATGAAAAAGGGCAGAAATGAAACCATCACACCTGTACAGCAAAAGTAACTCTAGTGGCAAAACCTGTGGCAAACTTTCACGAGTAAAAACATACCTGAGAGGGAGAAGTGTAAAGAACATTCTCTACTTCCTTACCCTTTCTCCTCTGACACTACAAAGCCAAAATTTGCCCTAAGAAGCTTCCACTGGGGTGGGAGGATATTAACCTACATTAGCCATTACTGAATGTGGTTAGCATTTCTTAGGGTGTCATAAGTCATTCAAGTCCATATTCTTACCAAATAAAGGAGTTGTATTCAACCATGAACAACCCCACGGTTCAGGCTGACACTCTGCTGGCTGTTTCAGCAGCACTAGCTACCTTCCATCTTCTTTCCCAGGGAAGGGCATCAGGTACATGGGCATACATAAATACATAATACATAAATAATCTTTTCTCACACTTGTCCATGCTATTCCTGAGTTGGCAGCCTAGGACAGAGGAACAAAGATACAGAATATTTCCTAATAATTTTAATCTATCCATACAAGCCTATTAGCTTGTGAGAACATTTTGCCTTGCCCGCATCTCCAGAAATCTCTGCTTGTGAAATCAAACAGATCACTTTGGCTGATTGCACAGTGAATCAGTGGCACAGCATTACTTACATACCATTCATTGCATACTTTAAAATGTCAACCTCTTTTTCTCTATGAGACAAACAACACAACAGTTTCAAAAAATGTCAAGTTTGGCTAGTTTTTCAACCCTCTGCCTTCACACTGAATGGACAAACAACCTGGTCACACACAAACTCCTCCCTCAGAATGTCCCGAAATTGTCAGCAGCTTTCCCAGAAATAATGTTAAAAGCCACATGATGCTATTGATCTACTTAGAGAATGCTGAAAGCCATAAATATTAATTAAAAATAAAACCCAGTCACAGTATATGAAGGCTAAAAGAAAGGAAAATAAAATCTACATATTCTTCCATATCAGCCATAGAAGCATACATTTATTTTTTTTAAGCCTTATATCAATCTCGGATCCACTGATTCCTTAA
The DNA here is from genome assembly GCF_000710305.1 of Buceros rhinoceros silvestris. Classification (NCBI taxonomy): domain Eukaryota; kingdom Metazoa; phylum Chordata; class Aves; order Bucerotiformes; family Bucerotidae; genus Buceros; species Buceros rhinoceros. Next base: position 86,378 of record NW_010397292.1, read on the forward strand.
TGACATGGACTTGTTGGTAGAAAGCCAACAAAAGCCTGTGCAGCTCATAGGCCCCCTTAAGTAAATTTTTGCAGCAGTGAAAGCCACCAGCTAAACATTCAGCCTATGAAAGCAGCCAGAAAGAAAAAGCAAAAATCGAAAAACCTAAGTAGGTTCCTACTGTATTTACAACATTACAGATGTCTTTTTCCTTGCTATAATTGAATTTACAATTGCCCTTAGGGAGAAAATCAACACGACCAAATTACAGCTGGTAAGACGGAAAAAAATTTAAAGACATTTTCTTCATAGATACCAACACATTCACAGTAGTAAAAGAGAAAACAGTGAAAGAAACACGCAGAAGTAACAAAAAACTTCAGGGAGACACTATTGTTTGTACTCTGATCTTTTCTCATCCAGGCCAAATGCTGAAGAGAAGTTTTTGAGTCTCCCTCCTGGAAATGGTTTTGCAGCCAGAAGACCCTGAACCACACTCCAGAAGAGCAGTCACCCAGAGCTTTTCAGAAAAGCAATGCCTTTC
>NW_010397292.1:86996-112202 GCF_000710305.1 Buceros rhinoceros silvestris
TCCCTACGTGCTGGGATACCAACCACATACCCCCACAAACACTTTGACATTTTGTGTATTTAAATTCACCTGGACTGACTGTCTCTGTAGACTGAGCCACAAAAGGAAACTAACTGGACACTAACACGAGTGCTGAGGGTTTCATGTCATGGGTAATAACACAATCTGCATCAGGAAAAAAAAGTTGTTCAGTCCTTTCTATACTGAGAACTGATACTGAACTCTTTACTTAGGTCCCTGCATGGGTACTGTCACTTTGTTAATATGGTTCATCTCTGAAAATTAACACAGTATTAGGAAATGACTAAACATTTATTCCAGATACAATTCATTCTCTCTAAAAAGAGACGATAAAAATGCAGGAAACCACAACCAACGATCCTCTGACTGCTCCATTCCTTCTGAATGTGGGAGAACTGCCTCAACTGCAACTTTCTAACAGTTCCACAGGTTTTTTACTCCCTCATTTACCTTCTAGTCAGTAAATCTATTATTGGTAAAATGCATTGGCCTGGGATAAGCTTATTCCCGTTATCAAAATTTCTCCTATTCTAAAATGGATTTAAATAGTGACTAATAGCATTCATCTTAATCATTTCTGCAATTAACTGTGCAAACCTATCTAGTCGAGAGATACGGAAATAATTAAAGTGGACACTTACATTCTTTTTCATTTTTCTTCCCTTCTTCTTTCCCGTTATCTTTGGCAAGACATTCCAGGCTGCAAATACATCTTTCCTGAAAAAAAGCATTTTCAGAAAGTACTTTGGGAAAATTTTACAGGCTATGTTCCTCCTTTCAGTTATGCTAAAGCATCTTTGTGCAGCTCAACACATCTTTATTAAGCTGTCTTTACTGTAAATAGTAATAAGATCCAACATCTCTGATATAATAAATTACTAATTTTTATTCAGGGGTTTTACTTGTTTGCATTGCCTAAGTGTCCAAGTCACAGGTTAAGGTATCACTCTACTATCTTCTGTATAGACATGGAGACTTAGGCATAAGCATTTAGTGCCTAACATATGGTTGACGATTCCTATAACCTAGAAGCAGATAAAAATTTTGTAAGAATAATGGAAATGCTTGTTGCCATTCAGCCAATCACATTTGCACTCCACAACCTATGTAAGAGAGAAGAGGAATTGCTGACTGGAATGCTCAAAGCCAGGCAGCTTGGCCATACGCTTAAGGACACCCAGGTACTTGCAAGAGCAGGGGGAGGGATGGTAAGGGGCCACTCACCCAGGCGCTGCTCACACTTCCGGTGGAGGGGTAAGAATGAGGACCCCATCTCCCATCTGAGGAGGTATGGGCAAAGCCTATTTAGGACGTCTTTGTTTCACCCTTTTTCACTGTGGAGCTGCAATGAGGAGACCGTCCTTGGTTCACACAGAACCAGGCGTCAGTCACCAAAGATGGCTTCTCTTCAGGTAAGATATTGAATGGAAACCTGGCTTTACCCTTTATGCTTAAGCCTGAGTCAGCTGTAGGATAGTTTTGTCCTGCAAGGGAGTCCATGTGTGAACTCTCAAAGACTAGCTGAAGCTGTGACACCACCCCTCCCAGAGGTTCACCTGCATGTCTGAGATGAGAAAGAGGTCCCCAGAAGGGCCTTCAGGGAATGACAGTGACTTGAACACCTTCAGGCAGCAGTCTGGTCTACCTTTCCCTCTACTTATGGAAAGGAGCCTAAGGAGATTAACCTTACTAGGCTAACATTAGCTTTTGTGTATTTCTCCCTAAAGCTTTACAATGAAGGTTGGCTGAAGCAAATAGATGTTTTCCCTCTCTGTTAACTGTGCTCTTACAGAATTATCAGTTCCTCCCCTCCCGTGCACTTTTGTTACTTACAGTCCTTCACAGGAGGAAAAGCTCTGTGTGTGGGCTCCTCTCCAGTCAAAAAGTGATTTGGTTTCTCAGCACACTTACACGCTTCTTGAAATAGCCGTCTTCCACAGGTTGTGCTTTTGGGAACTGGTGAATTGAATTTAAAAAAAAAAAAAAAAAAGAACTATTCTCCCACCTTTTTTCTGAAGGTGTGAAGGTTTTGGCATGCTTAGCTAGAGCCGTTCTACTGTTTATCTCCTTGGCATTAATTTGTATCAATACATTTAAAAAACAAACAAAATCCCCCAATAAAACTCCTTTTCGTCCTATTAGAAAAGCTCATCTTCTCAATCCAATCAATGTCAGCAGCAAATCCATGAAAAGTAACAATATATAAAACATGTCATAGATTTGGCGCAAGCAGTTTAATTAATTTAGTCCATTTGGGAGTAGATGACAAGGCTTTTTCTTCAGAAACCTTTATTGATTCCTCTTAAATAGTGCTGACACAAGTGGAAGTAATTCAAATTAATGACAGACAAAGTTCTACTTTGGGTCGAGATTCCTTAAACAGTTCAGACTATAATCAGTATTAATCCACCCAGATTTAACACTTATACTAAATACAGAGTTGCAAGGTGTTTTTAGTGGGAAAGTAAAATAGTGGGGAACTTCCTTTCTTTCCTTCCACTTCTCTTAATTTTTATATGGTTGCTCGACCTGTTCTCTGTGTAATGGTAGAAAAACCCCCACAGCTTTGCCCAAAAATGTTGAAGAGGGGATAAAATTATTTATTAGAAACTGCTCTGTGCCTAGAATTGAGAAGAATAAGTCAGTTTCAGAGGAAATAAAAATCTCACTTCCTTTGGTTATGATGATAATTAATAGTTACTTGCATTATGTTAACAAAGTGAGTTAACCTATAGACATAAAAAATTGCTGTTGCCCCAAACCTTCATAAATACACCAAATTACATTTATTTGTTGACAGAGAATTATTTCATTCATTTTCCAAGAATGAAAATAAAAACAGCTCCTCATCTGATCAACACAAAACAAGGTGGGAGAAAGACAAGCTTCACTGCAGCCTAGCTACTCCCGTTCCTCACCAGCGCCTAACAACCAAAGATAAGTGCCTTACCGTGATACTCCTGCCCAAACTGTCAGAAATTAAGTCATTAGCAGCATTGACACTTAACTGACCACCAACTTAAGTTTCAGAAGGGACCCTCCATTGAGTCGAACAGGGCAGATCAGTGCTTCCTTGGAGCTGTGGCTTTCACTTACGCAGATCCGGGATGACCACACCTCTTCTGAATGTGTTTGAGGAGCTACCACCACACAGATGTAAACTGCAACAGCTGTAAACTGCAACAGGGATTTGGAAGAGATATTTTTTAAATGCTTTATAGTTTGAGAAACAGATTTCCTAAGGAAACTACAGTATCTTGATTATTTGAAGTTTTTAAAAAAGTTTGAAAACACTATCTGGAGCTGAGCTTCAGCAGGGGGAGAAATTGGAGTAGTTAATAACCTCTCAAGGTTCCTGAAATACTATTTCTGATTCACACAGAAAAATGAATTCCACCTGTAGCAGGAAAGCTTAAATTGTGAAGAAATTTACATAGGAGGGAGAGGATTTAGAGTTTTGCAGAAGGATTAAAATTTGCTATGAGCTCCAGCATAGAATTGTACTGTTAAGTGACAACCTTTACACAGTTAAACAGCACCCTTTTCCTTCAGAGAAATAACATCTACAGATAAAAGACACAGTGTTCCAGATCACAGCAAAGGTCACTTTCATGGTGAATTTAAAGATTTAGACTTGCCTTTGGATTTTCATATTATTGTACCTACCTGTTTCTCCACTTTCATGAGGGCTAATTTTTTACAAGAAAACTGTATTAAGAAAATATGCTTGAAAAGGTGAAGGCAGGCCAGTGATAGTGCACAGAGCAAGACGAAGCACTCAGAATTCGACGTGAGTCAAAGAAATCTCAGTTGCCTGCAATTCTGTCACTTTGGACTGACCTACATTTGAAAGAGGAAGGAGAGCGACGTGATGAGTGGATACCTGAACCTTAGAGTAAACCTCCTGAGATCAAACTTTTGCAAGTCTGGTGCAGAGCTATTTTGGGTTGAACAACAGAAAGCTGATGCATTAAAGAACACTGCCACCAGATTATTAAAGTTACATCTTTTTAGCTGGCCCAGAAGTTGGTCTTAGACTGACTTCACCTATTGTGATAGAAAAATAGAATCAAGGTCTGTACAAGAACAGATGACCCAGCAGGTTATCTCAGTTAAGTCACATCAGGATCCAAGGCAGCAGCAAAAGTGAATATAAGTTGGCTGCCGAACACTTGTGACACCTTTGTCTTCCCAGTTCAAATCACTTTTTTCCCAGTTTATTAACTCATATATAGCCATGTTTATTGGGATAGCCTTCAACGTGACACTGGAGCAAGGCTAAAATACCTCCGTAATAAGATTGCTTCCTCCATGAGCTCTTGTCAGATAAATCATGTTGTCTCCACTTCAAAACTGTAAAAGATGAATCTGTCTTATCGTTTGCCACAGTTCAAAATGTAGACTTGTCTTGGAATTATGCTAAAGCTTTCCACAAAAGACCCATAGCATAATCTCTATATTCAAGTACTGGCACACCTCACTTGCAGCCTTGCTGCATAGGAAATGTTAGGATCAGGGAATGTAGCCAACAATGCCAGACATCTCACGCTCTCTTAAAGGGCTGCGGCAAGTTATGAGAATTTGTGAAGAGAGCTGTTTAAAAAAAAAAAAACATATTGTCTCTCTCATGGGAAAATTTTTATTCTTCTTCAACTCCCCCCAATCTTTAAATATTTGTTTTGCCTTGCCCCGAACTAAGATGCTGCTCATCAGATCTGTGACAGTCTCTTCAACAAAAACACTGATTTTTGCCAGGGTGATCTCTGGTTTTGTTCCTTTAAAAAAAAAAAAAATCACTCTACTGGAATATGAATTTTCTGCATAAAATAAGTTTGGTAGTGTCAAAAAGAGAAGAATAGAACTCAGGCTGACCCTTCTCTTCCCCCTTTTCAGCTTCTGCTGGGATTTTGAAGCTTCACACTCTCCTGTACTTCTTTAAAAGAAAGGATAAAAATAGCTCTAATGAGCAGCCCTGTAACTACAAACAGCAAGTATTTCAGTCAGAAAGAAATGTCACTGTTAAGCTTTCAGTGGTTGTTATATATAACAGCAATTTAAAAACATATAGTGTAAAAATAATGAAAGCTACCTTGACAGGAGTGCTTTTAAATCAGCGAGATTTATGGAAATATAGAATAAATATTTAGCATGTTGATTTTACATGCAAGACGGAGTCAAATGCATGCCATTACCAACATCTTTGCTCCCTCCCCCACTACTGTGTTCAAGGCAGTGAAACACACCTCACCATCATAAGTATTCTGTTATTCCTTTGTGCCTGGAGACACTCATATTAATCATTATTTAAGAATAAATAAATAATATCTGATGCATTAATTGTGTGGCACAGAAGAGTTCAAATAGAATTGAAAGCCTGTTCTCATCGCCAGCTACATTGTGTAGCAGGCGACGGTTTCAGATATTAAATAACACTAGAAACAAGGGAACAAATATTCCCTGTGAATAGGTATGGAGTTAATTGAAGGTTACCCTATTGTTCTACCACTGTAATCCAAAACACACCTGCAAGGGCTTCCTTCCTCTTTCAATTCACATTCACAACAATTGTGTGTGCGTGTGTGAATAATGAAGGAAAAAAAGGAATTAAAATGTAGGGAAGGAAGATGAGAATAAGAGAAGAATATTCCATTTTCCTCATCATCCAGAAAGAGTTAATCAAAGTAAGATGTGTGTTGCAATATTGAGTGGGGGGGAGGGGAAACGAGCTTAAGAGATTAAGTGCATAAATGGAATGGAATTTAGCCACATGCCATTACAGTCAGTAATAGAGATTTTTTTTTCCCTCCCCCAAACAAATATCACAAATAGAACCAAACAGTAAGGGATAATTTGGGGTGGTAGTTCTGGAGTCCTCTATTCAATGTCAGGAGAATGCATGAACAGTGATGCATGCTATCTGGCTGAGAAAAGGGAATTCTAAAGTAGGCTCCGTTCTTCATGGCCAGACAATTTCTTTTTTGTGTTCTGCCAGAACTCTAATTGTAAAGCCCTTTTCAATTGCACCAATCAGCCATGTCTTTCAAGTTGGCTCCCCCCATTCTATTATTCATCTGACAAGCAGTTATAAAAAGAGAGGTTTTTTTTCCACACAGGCAGAAGCTATATGAAGATAACTGACGCCAGCTACATTTAAATTTAAAAACTAGATTCTTTCATAAAATTGTAGGTTGCTGCCATTCACTTCTTATTTTATCAACTGGCAACTGGAAACGCTTTCTTCTCTTAAACAATAATAAAAGAAGATAAGCTAGTGAAATACCTCTGAGTAAGAATACAGACAAAACAGAATGCTGTAAGAAAAGGAAAGATTTTAACCAGCTCAGAATAAAAGTACTGTAGAATATTTCATGCCATGGGAAAAAAAAAAAAAAAAAGACTGCCCAAGTTTAGACAACTAAATATCACATGTTTTCATAATTGATAAAAAGATGAGGCTTCTGAGACCGATGTCGCAGCCAACTAATGGCAGATAGTTCACATCTGAAAAAAACCCCCAAAACAACGTGGAGCAAAAAAAGTGTTGGGTGGAACACGTTTACTTTGGATGGGTGGGGTTATATCATACTTTTTTTGTTACAAAGGTGTCTGAATTTTCTGAAGCCAGACCCTTCCCTTATCTTGAGTTAGTAAATGACTCATCTGATTTTCAGTGGTCTTATTTGAGACAGGCTCCAGCAAAGAGCAAAAAAGCAAGCAGAAGCTGCCAGCGTGATTTACAACTTTGTGTGTGTGATATTCTTCCACACAGTATTCCTGTATTATGGACTGTCCAGAAAGTTGACAAGACAGAGCTTCGTGAGAATAAAACAAAAAAGAAGATTAGGGGAGATATCATCTCCTGTTTTCAACCTTCCAAGATAAGATTAGTCGCGTCAGACAACCTTTGGATACTTGATAACGGTAGATTGGCCATTCTGCTGACGTGAGAGAAAACGTGGAGTTTCTGCATTAGTTTAATGGAGAAGAAAGGAAGTTAAATGGGAATGGCTGAAAATATTCCATAAAATCAGAGTATGTCAGAAAGCATTTTCAGGAAAAGAATTAACAAGATACAAGGAAATACAACAGCTGGATCCCATGTGCAAAACAAGAAATATATTGAAAGACAACAAAAGACCTTTTCCAGTCTGGAAAGAGAACAGAATTTAGGCAAAACATAAGGGGAGACACATTCTACAGTCTCCAACAAGCTATATAGTTACTAACAAGCTATACTTGTCATATGACCCATCAGAGTATGCAAACCAAAGGAGTAGAGACCGTTGAGGAGCGATGAGGTATCATGGAAACAAAAAAAGAGTCTGAATAAAAACAAAACTCGGAATAGAGACCAAGTTGACAAGGAGCAACTAGTAAAGACCATACTCTCAGCAGAGAAAATCTTTGGACAAGTGATCTCAATATTTTTTCCTGGGTTTTTTTTTAAATCATAGTAAGTTGGGGAAAATCTCAAAGGTTCAAGGACCTTAGAGTTTTAGTATGCTAGACAAATAGTTCAGTCACAACATAATGCTGAACATTTTTTTTTTCTAATAAATGTATGCAATACCATTATGCATCCCCTCAAAGAAGAAAAACAAAAGAAAAAAGGAAACAAAGAAGAAAACCAGCCAAACCCCTTAAAAACTCAAAGGCACCAAAAGGAAAGGCTTACATTCCTGCATTTCCAGGGTTAGCTTGCTGAATGATGGTAAAGCCAAACAGAAAAGAATGATTCATCCAAGACTGTAAAGTAGGTGCAGACCAAAGCATAAGGTGTGTCCTTTAAGTATTAGACATTAATTCTTTGACAAAGCCGTCAATACACAATTAGCCAGAATAGTCTTACTTGGTACTTTTTATTAAAAATTGGTCTTACTGCAACACTCCCCCTTCATTTTATCCAAGCAGAATATGCGTCTATCACATAAGCTGTTATTGGATCAGACAGAGAAGTCGACAATTGTACTCTGTGGGTAAAAAAACTCAAGTCAGAAACACTACGAATTTAGAAAACAGCCAGGTATGATTGACTGACTGGTTTATTCATCTGAACCCACTAGGAAATGTGGTATCGCTTTATCAGCATGCTCTCATTTCAGAAGTGCTATAGCTTTTGGTTTAAGTGAGCTATTTTTCCTTGAGTGTTCTTATTTATATATATATATATTTTTTTAAACAGAATTTTCTTATACCAAGGCAGAGCCCCAGTAGAAATTAACCTGCAGGACTCCATAGTTCTGTTTTACTTCCTGGCATTTCCCAGAAGGCTGTGTATGTGTTTTCTAGTTAGCTCTCCGTATCATTTTTACTTGCTTAGGACAAATATTTATCTCTATGCATCAGCAAGGAGTCCAGGTATCTAACTGGACTTGTGGATTTCATTAAGTGGAGAAGCACCTGAAAAGTACTTGGTGCAGCACGTCAGTCTCACCTCTCCCTTCTAGAACTAGAGACCCTTATGTCAGAACCTGTAGTGATGTAAAACCTGAGCTCATAGAGAGCAAAAAGCCTGCAGAGAGGAAGGTGTCTTTTTTCAAGGCTTTTCTTGTCCATCCCACTCTGCACTGCAGCATCAACTTCATGCCTGCTATGGTTTTTTTTAAGTTTTCTAAGATTGTGAAGCATCTTTCTTTGCACATGTAGTTTTATGTACTTGTGATGGTTTGACATTCAGCATGTGCTGCATCACATCATGAAAGGTCCTTAGCAGGAGTGCTGAAATCCAAAGGTAATACAATAGATCGAATCATGTCAGTACACCAGTTTGGATACACAGGATACCTTATGCCAATTCACAGATGATGAGCAGAAAGATTTTTTGTGTTTGAATGAAAAGTTTCATTTGTGTTTGAATGAAAAGACACTAGGGAGAGGAAGGAAAATTTGCTTGTTAAAGAAAATTACACTAGAAATTAGAATATCAATCTCAAAAGATGGAAACCTGCTTAATAAACTAGATGTATACATTGTTAAAGTTTTCATTTCTTGAGCTGTGGCTTTCTAGAACTATCTTGATAAGAAACACGCAGTAAGGAAGGACACAGTGCTGTCAAGATTTCTGAGACTCATATCCAAGCTCATCACTTCTGTGAGTGGCAGGCGAGAGAGGCTCTAGGGGTCCTTTCCATTTCTGCAGCTAAGCGCCCTCAGTGCAGCTTCACACCTCCCTGGAGCTAGCAGAGCCAAGTGACCACATCATAGAGGCAGGGAAACACACTGCCCCTCACCATTAATGAACTCATATCTCATCTGAGAGGCTTCCTTCATGGCTTGGGAACAACAGCTACGACTGTTCCCAGACACGTTTTCGCTTGTTAGTGGAAAAAGGAACTCACAGCAGCAGGTAAATAGAGCAAACCTGACAAACCTTAACTGCATTTCACTACTGCTGTCAGACTGAAGGGGAGCTGTGTTATAGTTGGAACAGGTCCAGAGAGCTTAAGAGAGTAAGATACAAGCTATCCATCAATAGCAGATACGGAATAACCCATCCACAAGAGAAGTGATCAGTATAATTTGATTTGTTGTCTGAATGATATGGAAATACTTCCCCAGATAGATTTAATCATGAGGATATTTTCGCTATCCGTGAAAACATGCCATGCTTTCTACAATCCCGTTTACAATCCACCATTGGCTGCAGCAACGATTTCCACAAGGAAATCATGAGCTGTGTGAAGAAGTATTTCTGTTAACTGCTTGTGAATGCCATTGGGCAACCTTTGCTTATACTTTGAAAAAAACCCAGATGAGTAAAAGGTCAAGCTCTGCCATTTTACACTTACTTTGTATATATTATAGTGTTTCCTCATCCATTTCCTCTGACAGATTTTTAAAGTTCTCCCTTGACAGGCAAATCGGTATTTTCATACAATCTCAACAAAATTAGATTCACATGACAGCCCTCCTAATGCTGACTAACAAGCATGCTAACCATGCTAATGCATTTCAAGCAAGCGCATGACTATTTTGTAGTCCAGAAGCATTAAGACAGGGCCACAGATCGCATTATTGGCTATGTCCTGGGCCCATTTTCTTCTTCGCAGCCTGTAAATACTGTGCCTGTCAAACCCTGGCAGTGGGGGTGCATGGTATCAGGATTTCTCTATAATGAGCAACTGAATGTCATTTGAAAGTGGTGTAGTTTAATTAGCACAGTTCTAGACACCACCAGCCATCTTAAAACTGCTCAAAGTAGTTCTGGCCAAATTGCATTTGGTCAGCATTCAAGAGAAAAAAAAATTAGTAAGTTTCATAAGAACATTGTACTCTGCCTAAAATAAACATTTTGCTAGATTTTTAAGTTCTGAATTTGTCCCAAATACTCAGGGATATCTCTCTGTTGTGTCTACAACTTTTTTCTATTGTAAAACCGTACTATCTAGTTATGATTGTCCTTAGAGTTAACATAACTATTTTCGCCTGCACACAGTGCTACGTACTGTTTATAAACACGGAAAGGGAGCCAATGGGAGCCTTTACTGTTTAGGTCACTGCTGCAGAGTTAAACCAACACTACGAACATCTGAAATTCCCAGCCTCAGAGTGGCACAGGGCATGTTTTAATGAGCATCCACAGTAATAACAGAATCTGATCTATGCAAACAAATAATTCTTAATAAAACAATTACATCATGCACGAGAAACAGCTGTGGCAGCAAATACTCTGTGGTTACTTGTGCAATAAGGAAGAGTTAAGAAAGAATTAGTCACAAAATGTTCTGTAGGTCTCAATTATTTCTTCCTTTTTCTATACCATAACTTGAATACTGTAAACTAAAATAATTTCACAATAGAATCTGTTAGTTTTCTGTTTGTGGATGACATTTAGAAAAAGAAGTTAATCTGTACTCTGCTAGAGTAATACAGTACTGACTATTCTTTTTGTGCCTGCATATACATATATACATATGAGCAGTGAATGCTACAGTTATGAATGCTTTCAGTCAATCTATTTTCTTCCAGTAAAATCCTAAGCTAAACATATGGACACATATAAACACTATGAAAAGAAAAATTGCATGGCAATATGAATCTCTGCCAACATTCACTGAAGGCAGTGAAGAGGCTGTTTGGAAGCACTTTATCCCAAGGCAGAGGAGCCTGTGCAGCATACCCAATGCTTGGATTCACAGCGGAGCCGGTGCTGCACACTGTGAGGGTCCCCAGAAAATTAGGGCTTGGCTTCCAGCTCTGTAGTGCCACACATGAATGCTTTAATCAGTGGGTGCCAACAGGTCATCTAATCACCTAGGATGAAGAAACTCTTTCAGGCTAGGAGAGCTAAGAAAGGCTTTGAACGTGCACTGTAAGGAGTGAAGTACCCAACTGACACCCAGGAATCCCTAGAGTAACCACAGAGCCCACAGAGTGTTTTTATGTGAAACTTTATTTGGTGGCATATTTGTTGGTATCTCATTTATCAAGTAATTTCAAGGCTTCCTCTTCTCATGGCGCATTAATATGGGGTGCAAAGTGCTGTGGTATCTCAGAGTTGTGGAGACTGAACTTTTTTCACAGACCAACTACGAGTGACTGGTAGGGTCTCAGGAAACTGTTCTTGCTTTTAGTTAATGACTGCCATTTGCTGGGGTTTTTTCGTCCTGCTTATACTCTATAGTTGCATCACCATATTACTAATGTCTGTAAAACATGAAAAAATATATATGGAGAAGAGAAAACCTTGAAATTACTTGATAAGTGAGATAGACAATAAAGCAGAACCAAAAACTCATGTTTCTTTGAATATAGTATCATCATCATCATCACGGCTTGGCTTCACAAACAAAGATTGGGAAGGGTTTTCCCTGTGCTTACTGCAACTTGCAAATGTCGGTATACCTTTTGGGCCTGCGCAGTGGATTTTTTAGGTGAGACACACACACATAATTAACCAAATTACCCTCAGTTGTCCTCCAAATTTCCTTAGTACAGCACAGAACTTCCAGGCCTCAATTCCTCAACACATAGTGGGAAGAAACAAAAACATTTTTACTTCAATGGATGCAGTTGATCAGCATCTAAACAAGAGGTTAGAAGCTGTATTAAAAGTGAGCATTAGTATGTGCTGGGTTATGCGGCCTGTATGGAATAAAATCTTTTCACGCTCTTGGAAAGGTAAATTAGGATTAACTCAGCCTTTGGTTTAAGCACTATGCAAATCTTAAGGTTTCTGGTCTAAATGACTTCATTGAGGCCAATACCCAGGAATGAGCCAAGAACAGCTGGCAGATCTATGTGCAAAAAGGGGATAGTGTTTGTCTTTTCCATGGCTAAGGAAAACTTTCATGCCACACAGGGCAAGAGAGGGTATATTATGGCCCCTTGAGGAATAACCTTTCTAAGACTCATTGTGGAGAAAATAGAGGGAAAATGTCACTCTTACCAGGAACAGAAAAATTTACAGTGGTTTTCCAACTTTGCTTATAAAAGGCTCATGAGTCTCATTTTTTTTAGTCTAGTGTTGGGATTCACTGTTCTAACCAAAGCAATATCTAACTGTGACCAGTTTAGTACCCACTGTAGTAAAGCATGATGATATTACTAAAGCTAATTAGAAAGTTTTTTTCCCCAGAGAAAAATAAGAGGGTTTTTTTCAATGAATTTAAAAACATTCTTTAAAAAATAACCCCCTCATTCTTCCCTTTTAGATAGAAGTTTCAAAGAGTTCTTCTTGCTTCTAATTTGTTTTCCAGAAATAAAAAAAAAAATAGTCTGATGCTGAACAAAGAATAGATTAGAAAGGATATTTCTTCACAAGTTTCTGTGCAGTTGCAAAAATGTCTTTCTTCTAAAGAAGCCCTTCAAGTCATTTAGTTCCATGATTCAGACTATGGATGAGTAAAAAATAATACATCAAAATACTCAGCAGCTTCCACATTTTTTTTTTTACAGGAAGACCATAACTTGAATTTTAATACATTAAATACATGTTTGATAAGTAGAACAAGAAGAGTTTAAATTTCTTTAATGCTTAGAGTCTGGAGAACCGACGTAAAGGCACTTTCCAAAGATGCACATTACCAGAGCTCTTCCAAATGGGCACATTGCTTAGAACAAGGAAGGGTTAAAGCGAAATATCTGCTTAGTTTTGAAGAAACTGTTGTGTGTGTATACAAGGGATCTCATAGCAAGGAAAAGAAAAAGAAAATGAATAGAGGTATGACCTTATCTTTTGTCATAGTGATAAGAAAATCTTAAATAAAATCACTTCATATTGAAAAAGGAAGAGAGCTTAATTTGAATATTTAAGTTTTAATTTGCCCTTTTCTTGTATGCAAGGCAAGAAGGAACAACCCTTTGCTCCCCAAAATGTAAAGTCAGCATAAATTCATTGAGGTTTCAAAGATAAGATTTTCCCAGTCTTTGTCTAGAAAAATAAAAGGATTTTTAAAACTTCACTGCAAAATTGAGTGCTTTGGACTATTTTAGCTCTCTTCATGCTAAAAGAAGGTTCTAGCTTTTATTTGTGAAGTGAAGGCAAATCCCAGGTAGAGGGTAAGAAAGTACAGAACTTGCTACTCTCCTGTGTCTATTTGTTTTCTCACCAAGAGCTTTTTTCATTTTTGCTTTTCTCCAAAATCCCCTAATTTCATTATTTACTTCAAATGAGGTCCACACATACAGATCCGAGTAGAGGAGCCCAATCTCTCTCTGAATACACCAATCTCAGCCTGATTTTATGCGTTTTACGGTAAAGTTTAAATGCTGACTTAGAGCTATAGCGTATTCTGATTAATCTGAACAGCTTTCTTTTTCTGTATTCCCTTAGCTATGAGGCATATTAAAAAATTTAAAACTTTCAAAATTAGGAATATTTGTCTAAATTGTCTTATTTTTGTCATTGACTTGAATTTCATCCCAGTTGGTGGAGCATTTTCAGTTCTGCAGGACCTTTTGGAAACTGGATGATAGTTCCTAGTACTCCTCAGATGAGGGAGGTAATGCCACTGCGTTAAGACTTTCCTGTTACCAGGGAATTTCTTCAGTAGCTTGGTTGCTGTGAACCTATGCCATGACTATGCAAACATGCTAAATCTATCCAGTCTGTTGGAAGGACAAGCATTTAAACTGCATTTACCCCCTGGTTATCATTACCACCTTCCTTAGTTACTTTTTCTAGAGAACTTTGTTATTCTTCAGATTAAAAAAAAAGTTACCATTTTAAAAGCAATACTTCCTGGTACATTATGCTGCAGTTCAGCTTCATTTTTCATTGTCTCCTGACAATTCCCATGATTTTCATGTTTCTGACTAGAGCAATGCTGTGAAAACTACAAGCAAGGACAAGTTATCCAACTAAAGTCAGAATTATCATGTTTAAGGTGAAAACAAAATTCAGAAATCAATGTACCCCAGGTGAAAGAGGGATAATGTCCATCCTGGATTCTAGAAGAGGAATATTATGTACTACTGGTCAAATGCTATATCAGTTAAACACATCTAGTGCATCAAATAATAAACATGTATCTGGAGAATGATAAATGGGGTACAGAGATCTAAAAACATAGGAAGAAATTAATTAGACAACTCTGAGATGAGGAACAAAAATGTGGAATAGAAAAACATTTTGAAGAGCACATTACAGACCTAGACAAACTGGAAGCAGAGTAAAGCTGCAATATGGGCTTACCAAGAACTAACCTGATCATTTTCTATCAGCTGCAAGCATAAGGAACGCTTCTCACCACTCTCTCTGGCTGAGTAATGCCTCACTCTGCCTGGCACTGAACTCCCTCTGATCAATTCATAAAGCAGCTCAGCTCGCTCAACTGGCACATAGCTCCTTTTCTAGAGGGTGGGGCGGGGGGGAAGCTTTCTGAGAGGTTAGCAAACTGAGCCAGCTTATTCTTCAGCCAGATCTATCAGAGCTGAAGTAAGTAGCAAGAGTTTGGAACTGCAAAAGAATAGCAAAGCAGGATGCCACCACTTCGTAACCACGAACCTAAGATAAAGCAACTGATTTCATGGGGGGAGGGGAGGATGTTGGGGAGAGAACAGATCTAATCTTGCTGGTTTCAACAAAACGTTTGATATGCAAAATTAGTTCGAAGAAAAAAAGCACAAGAGTTAACAGGCAGATAACGAACAGAAGACAGCAATGGTTGCAATTTAGCTCGCTGGGCTGGTTTGAAAAGCACAAACAGGTAGGGAAATGAGGTATCTTTTCATCACTGCACGCATAGCTCTTCAGGCTGTTCTTACAAAGGTGGTTGTTACTTTGCGCGAGGCAAGACTCCAGGTGACAAGGGAGGAGCTGCTCACAAAGTCATTAGAAAAGCAAGAAGATGTGCAGCATTTCTTTCGGCCAGGACAATGTTTCTGTAGCTGCTACAGGAGCTGGGAGAAAAGAGTAAGTGTTCACGGCAGCCCTAAGAGAGCCTATTTGTCTTTAAATGCATATACTAAAGTAAGGGGCTGGACTAGCTTAGACTTCCTTTCCTATAGTGCTACGTCTATGCACTCTGAAACCTCTTGATAATCTGATTTGAGCCGTTTAGCTCAGAACTCACCCTTAATAAACTGGGAGTACATTACTATCTGTTCTACTGATTTTTTTCTTTTCCTTACCTCCTATACCCTACCATATACGTCCTTTGTGCAGCATGTGGTGTTTAACTCCTGTATTAGTGAAAACTTGTGGGCAGAGAGTAGAAACAAAGTCACGAGGTAAAAACAAAAGCAAGAGATCGGTGAGACCGAAATGTCTTTCTCCAATGTAGCTGTACATAAGCAAGTGTCCTAAAATCAAGTCCAGTATGACTGTGAGCAGAGTCCTTCCACAATGTTGAAGTTTAGTAGTTTATACAGTTCTTGACTGCAGAAAAACATCTCCTTTATCAGATGACCATCCCAGTTTGGGAAGAGTGATTTTTTTTTTGTTGTTGTTTGCAGTAGCTGTGCTGATGCTGTATTTAGCACCAGAACGCAGTTCAATCACTCCTGAGAGCACAAACACACACTCCACTGAGACTTCATCTCCTTCTGACAGGGCTCCTCCAGACACAGAGGCCAAGGCTTTGTGGAGGCCCTTTGCCTTTGTTTCCACCAACACTGTCTTGTAACCACATGCATCCAAAGACCCTTCTCTTGAAGGTGATCATATGAAACTCCCTGTCAAACTCAAGAGCTGAACAGCAACTTGAGTGTGGAGTGACACAGAAAGGGCAGCGAACGGAAAAGGCAGAAGTAAAACTGCTCAGTGATGCCAGCACCTTAATGGAAGGTTGATTGCAAAAAGAAGAACACCTAGTTAACAAAACCAAATAACTTTGTTTCAAGACAAGTAGCATATGAACATGGTGAACTTTAGGGCAAACTAACCAC
Source organism: Buceros rhinoceros silvestris (assembly GCF_000710305.1). Taxonomy (NCBI): domain Eukaryota; kingdom Metazoa; phylum Chordata; class Aves; order Bucerotiformes; family Bucerotidae; genus Buceros; species Buceros rhinoceros. The sequence goes on from NW_010397292.1 coordinate 103,347, forward strand.
TGTTAACACCTTGTCAATGAAGCCTCTATTTTGTAGATGGCTTGCATAAGAAGACAACTGTAATGCCTTGCCAAGCAGAGCCCTGAATACATGCAACAGAGGAATACATGCAGATAAGTATCCAGATGACACATGATTACATGAACGAAAGGCTAGATCCTTAACTAGACTGAGTCAGCAAAACTTCCCAAAACGGAGTAGCCTAAAGACTTTAGCCTTCTGGTTCCCAAAATAAGGGATTAGAGTATGAAGCCACAGTGTTGCCATGGGCCTAAAAAAAAAAACCCAAAACATTCCTGGTGTAGGATTTGAGCCAGAGAAGAGTCATGAGCCCAACGGCACTGCTGGCAAGAAGGTCAAAGGCATGGAAAGAAGAAGCAGCAGGAGAAATATTTTTAAAACTTGTCTATACACAACACCAAGAATTAGTTTTCTTATCCGCTACTGAACTTCTCAAACTTTGAGCTGCAACCTGTGTGGAAACAAGTTGCATACATAGCCTGGTTCAAAACCCTCGAAGCAGGCAGACACTGGACATTGGTCCAACATAGTTTGATAGGCAACAAGATAGAAGCTTCAGTTGCAGATCATATGGTCATAAGTTTTTCAGTACTTCAAAGGCCAGCATCAACATGGACTGCTCTGTATATCAGCCAATATACTACACCATTTTATTCTGGATTTAATTATTTTTACTAGAGTTGATTGTTTACATTGATGGAATCAAAGTTAAAAAATAAAATCAGAAGTCTGTTTTTGTTTACAATTAGTAAATGGGATAAGAAAAAAGCTCCAATTCATGACTAATGCTGTTGTTTCTATGTTATTTCTAGAGGTTTAGGCATCAATCTTGACTTTCAGTCAAGGGAAAGTTACCATGCAGAATGTAGTATAATTTAGAGATTAAGTTTCTTGTACAGTCTTTTTAAAGGAGATCTCAGATTTTCATATCTGAAGGTCTATATTTAAATGCAATAAAATATTTTTTAACCAGCCAAGTATCATAAATATTCAAAAGCCTCAGTTTGAACATTACATGTAATTGACATTACTGAAATCTGTTTCCACTGGCATGACATCAGATCTTGTCAGATTGAGAAATCAAGAGGATGAGCTTCACATTTGCCAATTTGTGGTGTTAATCTGTGTTTTTCTTAGCAAATCCCAGCAACACCACTCCTTCCACCAATCCCATCACAATCTCTAGAAAGAAAAAGAAAAGCTCTTGGCCCTCACCTGTCTGCTACCTAAGAACAGGCAGCTATTTTAAAAACTTTTCCTCATTGTTTAGATTTCTGCTGCTTCAATTGGACATGAGCTAGTGGTGTGCCCAAGCAGCCAAGAAAGCTAATGGCATCCTGGCTTGTATCAGCAATAGTGTGGCCAGCAGGAGCAGGGAAGTGATTTTCCCCCTGTACTGGGCAGTGGTGAGGCCACACCTTGAGTACTGTGTCCAGTTTTGGGCCCCTCACTTCAAGAAGGACATTGAGGTGCTGGAGCAGGTTCAGAGAAGGGCAACGAAACTAGTGAAGGGCTTAGAGAACTTGTCTTATGAGGAGCGGCTGAGGGAACTGGGAATGTTTAGCCTGGAGAAGACCTTATTGCTCTCCACAATCACCTGAAAGGAGGTTGTAGGGAGGTGTGGGTCAGTCTCTTCTCCCATGTTATGAATGACAGGACAAGAGGGAACGGCCTCAAGCTGCATCAGGGAAAATTTAGGTTGGATATTAGGAAAAATTTCTAATACAGAGGGTCATTAAGCATTGGAACAGGCTGCCTGGGGAGGTGGTGGAGTCCCCATCCCTGGAGGTGTTTAAAAGCCGCGTGGATGTGGCGTTGAGGGACATGGTTTAGGGATCCTGGCAGTGCAGGGTGAAAGGCTGGACTCAATGATCTTAAAGGTCTCTTCCAACCAGGTGATTCTGTGATTCTGCTTTAGGATCATCAGTTAGACCACAAGACAGTGGAAATAGTCATACCGCCAGTTCTATGAGCAATATGATTGTATAATTTTCAACCCCTTCGATTAAGGATTAAAGGAAGTTAAATGTTCTTCTCTAAGGAAACTTCTTTTAGGTCACCTTAGTGACATTCCTCATCACTATTTCTTCTGTATTTATGATTAAGCATTTCCGTTAAAGTAGCCAAAAACCCAGAGTAGCTGAACCATCGGTCCCTGTGATTTCCATGGATAGCACCTTTGATACCTAGACTGCAGCTGAAGACGTGGGCACCAAACAGTACACATACTGTGACTCATAGTCAGATCTGGGCTTCACAACTGACAGCTATAACCAGTTTAGCAAAAAAATGAAGGCTTCCTTCCCCCTATTAAGCAATACTTGTAGAAATGACAGAGCCACGCAGGATCTGGTGGCCTGGTCCCCAGCCCTGCAGCTCACTCCCCAAGGGAGTCCAACTCTTTTCTTTCTCTCTTCCTCATTGCCTCACAGTGGTTCTGAGCACTGTAGTATTACCAACACAGGCCACACTATGGTACCAACCTTCCTGTCCTCTTTCCCATCATGACTCAGCTCTGCCCAGTCCCTCACAGCCATACAAGGTATTAGAGAGTTTTGTCTGACTCACCTGCAGCCTAAGGAAGCAGAGAGCAAGCACAGGTATGCCCCTTCACAGCAAGGGCTAGAGTACCCGTGGGAAGATGCAGTACTACCCTCCAGGATCTTCCCTCCTAAAAGCTGAGAGAAGGAGCCAGATAAGTCATTTAACTGAAGGATATAGGAAGATATGAATATATTGATATACACCCACTAGCAGAGACCAAACACTATAACCTCTTGTATTAATATCCATGTAACCACTTTTTCAACCCCCAAAACCTTGGCAGTGTTCCACGTATTACAAGCGCAGCCTGGGTACGAAAAGCTTTGCAAACTGGTGAGGTAGAGGGAATTCTCTCTATGAAAGTGAGGTAATACAGCATAACCTGACATGGTTGGAGAGCAGAAAGCCTGCAAAGCAAAACACCTTCAGCAAACCTGCCTGTTTGAGTTTCCTGTGATAGCATATCAGGTATTTTCTCACAGAGGCTGAACTCTCCCAACTCCAGAACAAGCAAACAACGACTTAGTTGTTTTGCTTTATGTTTGAGTTTCCTGTGATAGCATATCAGGTATTTTCTCACAGAGGCTGAACTCTCCCAACTCCAGAACAAGCAAACAACGACTTAGTTGTTTTGCTTTACAGCTTGATCAGGTAGTCATGCTTTGAGCACCATGCTGCTAAGCAGGATGGACAAGGACAGACAAATAACTTAACTCAGAAAATTTGTCCATTTCAACCACTGAGGTGAAAGAAAATAAATAAGTGGACTCTGAAAACTATTCCTTTTTCTCTACACTAAGTACAATTGATGGAATAAGCCTAGCTACATTTAAGTTTGTTTTAAATAATGTACTCCATACATTATTGTAAAAACTTGCTTGTAGCTGTAATATTTATTTGAAGTGCTTCTTATAAGATTCTCCAAAACATTTAGGACAAAGAGAAAGTTCTCTTGAAGTTCATCGGAAGTTAAGATTTATCTTTTGTAATACCATAAAACAAATCTTTCAACATTATTATATGGTATAGCCACACAGCTTGCATTAAAACAATAAAAGTCTACAGGATTTAAGCTACCTACAGAAATTTTTGCACCTCCTACACTGTGCAGCCAAGACTATATGGAGTACAGCAGCTACACAAGAGAACACAGCAACATTACCCAGCAGGAGCACCACATGTGAAAAATACCTTGCCCAAATGTTGCCAAAAGGGGAAGAAAAGGAAAACAAAACTTAATAAGGACAACCAAAAAAATCCTCACAAACACAAATATTTGCTACTCCCTGTAACAGGACTTTGGCTTAATCTCCAGTCCCAGACTACTACTACTTCTTTAACAATCCTTCAAATTAACTACGTTTTCACAAAACCAAGAAAAAGCTTCAGGCAACCTGAAGAAAACAAAAAAATCCTACCATTCACATCAAGATCAGGCAAGAGCAAATTCAAATAACAGACACCACTAGCCCCACCTTTGCTTAGGCAAAGCCGTCTGCAACACCTGCTTCCCCTCACTAGCCTCCATACTCCTCAATTTGCTGTCAGTTGTTATTTGCGTCTTTCAGCTGGGGTTTATGCTTGGCAACTGATTCTTCACACCTGCATGCTGCTTCCCTCATTATTAAAAGGCCACACTATTTTTCATTGACTACTTACTCAACAAGGGTAAAAATATCAGAATAAGAGCTAAAGCAAACAGAGTAACCGCATACTTAGTCCTCATCTTGTTTACTAATGCTTATTGTGATGATTTCTGTTACATATTCATGAAATATTAGGCAGTGACAATACACACATTGTACTAACCAGTACATAAAGACATAAAAATAAAACATCTTTACTAGGAGGGGGGAAAAAAAAAGCAACAACAACAAAGGCAGCTGAAAAATCTTTGTCCTGGTTGGCACACTATCAGTGCCAAATTTCAAAGCATCAAGAATTGTTTAAATTCCCAGCTGTTACAGCAGAAAAGCTCATGAGACAAGCAGAAGATTAATAAAAGTTAGAATAGAAGAACAAAAAAGAGAAAATGCAAAGTCACAGTGTGGTATGTGCCAATACGAATGAAATTAGAGTAATAATTTGGATAGTTTATAGGCCAGAGATAAAAGCCTGATAAATTCCCAGAAAACCAGATTACTGAGAAAGCTATTTGAAATTAAAAAGCAACATAAATCAAAATGGGATGGATGACATTTGGATATTATTGGGCCGATTAAATTAACTTCTAGTTAGTAGAATAGTGTGGTACAAAAAAGAGAAACAGTAACTATAAAGTATTTATAGAGCCATAAACAAAACAGCTGATGAGCCTGATGTTAATTTCTTCTTTTATTTGATTTGTTTATTATTACTATAATGCTTTTTTTGTATTAGTATTTAAGAAACTGTTCAGAAATTATTCCAGTTTTGATGGTAAATATACTTATGCCTAGGTCAATGTTGAAATTATTTGCCTAAGACAATTCAGTGAATATTGAATTAATTTACTCTGTAATTGCTTTGCATGAAATGTCATCCCAGTCGCATTTCTTAGCAGTCCGTTTTCCAAGAAGGGTGGCTTATAAATTAGTTATGAAGAATATGAATAATCAACTAATTTTGACTACAATAAATATAAATATTTGCATCCCAAACCATTGTCATCTATTCATGTTAAACAGTATCACATGATTTATCCATTCAACCAATGCCAACCACACACTTCAGATTCTGGACATGAAATAACTATAACTGTTCTTTGAAACTTCATTAGCCTATGAATTATTTGCAAATTATTATCAAAGAATAGCTATATTAAATCTTATTGTTAAGTGTTCCTCATTATCAATGATTTTCTCCAACTTTTTCTGTCAGCTTTAGCTAACACAAAGCAGTACTAGTAGTAAGAATGAGATTTGGAATATTATTTTCTTCCCACGCAAATCAGAATGATGCCAAAACACTATAGCTTTCCATTCACTTCTATCCGGCTCCTTGATATGGTGGCAAAAGGTCAGAGAAATTCTGACTGTTAACGACCTCTGTGATATAAAACTTATGCATAACTTGAGTAATTTCTTGGTCAATGAGGGAACAGCAACAGATCATGCTGGTAAGCCGCTAACAAGGAAGCTCATGCTTCATTGTGAAGAAAAAGGCCAGTAGTGGGAGGTTTTCCTAAAATCATCACAGAATATATGAGATTCTGTAGGAGATAGTTCATTTGTCCTGACACTTCCATGTTTATCATTGATGTATGATGGATTCTTTACTGTGATTACTGTTTATATGTATGTGCATGGCAGACTAATACTGCAGCTATTTTTACTTTCATTAATAATTTTTAAGGTGCTTATTGCAAATAACAAAAGAGAGAATGTTTCTGCCTGGAGAGATTTTGGGTCTTTGGCTTAGACTTGTGAGATCCAGTGCAGACTGCAGGTCGCAAGAGCATGGGCAGAGTCAGCTCCTCATGCTCAGGCAGCAGAGGGACAGTGCTGCTGGCAACACTTCTCCAGGCAGACAGGCTGGGCAAGGCAGGAGGTGAGGCCACATGTGCTTTCCCCTATGTGCCCATCCTGTGCTGCTACCCTGGTCTGATCTATATATTTAACTGTCTATCTGTGAATATAAAATTAATAAATAGGAGGTAAGCGGATGACGGTTATGACTATGAAACCATTCTGGCATTACATTACTGTGTGTGGTTCCTCCTTGATAGCAGTTCTCAACACAACATTTGTGGTGGTGAGGAACAGCTCACTGTGGACGTTCATCCCTTTAGCGGAAGGGTAATGGGTACAAAGCTGAAGACAACAACTCCTTATCAAGCTGATGCACAGTATGCACCTATCTCAATCGGAGTCGCTCTTTGCTGCAAAGTGTGACGGTTTCAAGGATTATATAATTGGAGTACAGTATCTCTGAACATAAGGGTATTTTTGCTTTTACAGGAAGCATTTTCGTCAACTAGCTATTAGTTTAAATAATCGGGGGAAAAAAGCACCTCTCTTAGTTGATCTTCATTCACCTGGCTTTTTTTGTTCATGAAAGAGTCCTTTTGCAATCTTAATAAGTCACATGAACAACTGCACCATGTTGTTACAACAACTAAAATTTAACAAGTGAATTAATTTTGCCACAAGGTGTTGTTAAGACCAGGTAAGGATAGCTTGATTAATATCCCTCCTTATTGTTTGGAGAGCATTTTCTATCTCAGACTTCAACACCGGGCTTTGCTTAAGCCAACACTTCTTTTTTTTTTTTTTAATTAGTACATCAACAAACCTTAGAACAAATGGAAAATAAATTATTTCAGTTTTGCTATAAATTCTTAAATTAGACTTTCTAGCCAGCACTATCATCTTTTAATAGCAGGGATTCTATACTTGATGCTTAAGTAGTTTATAGTGTGCCCAGTAAAAGCAGACAAGATAATTTTTCCAACTGGCATAAATCTAGAGCAACCCTGCTGATTTCACTGTTAGTTTAAATGCATAAATGAGAAAAAAACAAATGAGCTCCTAATATTTAAAGGAGGATTTTATCCTGTAGCGTGAAGAAGCTGCCCAGTCTGTGATGTAGCCTAGAGTGACGTCTGCTGTAACCTATTGACATCAAACTTGCAACAGCCTTACTTGGGTAACATAATACTTTCACCAAGCAATACTCTCTTAGGGACAATTGGAATTAAATGAAGACAGAAATGTAATCACAGTTACAGTGAAAAAAAAGTGGAATTTAGAATACATTTTTTTTTGACATTCAAGAAAAGAAGTGGGACTGATATTTTTATTAGTCTGCTGTATAACAATTAGGGGGGTATTACAGAAAGAACTGACCAGCCCTCACATGCCAGAGAAGTGTCTTGAGAGCCTCATCGCTCTGTGAATAAATGAGAGAGGCAGGCATCTCCAAATAGCAACTATGAACGCTACGTTAGACAACTGACACTTAATCAAGTGCTCCGAATCATCTCTTAAAAGCACTGATTTCCTTCCAACAAACACACAAAGACATTGCCAAAACTTCTAGAGAGCAAGTCTCCCCTCATCCTCTGCTTATCAATTCCTCTTTGAGGTGAATAGCATTCTGGGAATGTTAGAGACAGATGTTTTACATATTGTAGGTTGCTAAGGTACTGTGACAGTGGAGAGAAAGTGTTATGGGGTATGGGGTATATTGACATTTTGGATTAGGCCAGAAGCTTTCTCTCAGCCCATCTATTTGAATGACCAGGCTTAGCTCCACAGAGTGACAAAGATCTTCTAGACACGGGAATCCACATTAAGATGAGGAATGTTTTTTCCATTTTGCTTTGCACATGGCTGGGGTTGGCAATAGAGAGAATGCTTCAAATCATTGAAGGTACAGGTTCTCACATAATTAGGAAAAAGGATGGTGTTGTGCCTTCTCCACGCTGGAATACATTGATATGGGCTCCCGCTAGGTTCCTCAAATGTGCTATACGCCACTCAGGCCTCTCAGGTTTTAATTCTTTTCCTTCCCCACAGGCTGAATAATTTATCTTCTGGGGCTTTTTACTTTTCTTTCTTTTTTTTTTTTCTTCTGAAACAGCAGAGACTAACCACAGCTGGAAATAGACTGTATGTTCATGTCCTGGTCCTCTTAGTGACATTAGATCCCCTCAGATCTTGGGATGAAAGCAATCATCACTTTGGGTGGAAGGAATGAATGTCTCCCTGAGGTCAGATAGGTGGAGCCTACTCCTTTCCTCTTTTGGTCTCCTTTGTAGCAAGGATATGTCTTCCCTCTTAACATCACCTGGAAGGTTTCTTCAATAAAGCGTTTACTGGTAAGACTCTTAGCCCTGCCTCATCTCCTTCTGTGGCAAATTATAGTTGTGGATTTTAGTCTTCTAATTCAGAGCTGATGTTTCCTATAGGCTGAAGGTGAATATTTTGAAGTCTGTGATGTTTGTGCTCGGTTGTGAAGAAGAGGAACCTTCTAAAGCAGGCATTACTGAAGCTCTTTCTCCCCGTTAGTGGACTCAGTGGCCTGCAAAGCTTTATCCAGCCAAATGCTCATATGTCCCATCTGGTGATAGAAAAATTTCTAATGTCACTCCAAGTTAGTATTTTATCACTGGAAATGCTTATAAATTGTGATTTTTAACTAAGATGTTAGCATAGATACCATAAATATTTTTGATGGGGACTTCAATTTTGAGGGGCTCATCTCTATTTCAAGGTTTAGATGCTTATTTTAAATTCCTAGAAACTGAAGCTGGAAATAACTTAAAATTAATAGTCTGACATAAAAAAACTATTAACTTCATGCTGGTGT
>NW_010397292.1:112313-115019 GCF_000710305.1 Buceros rhinoceros silvestris
GCATAAATGATCAGCTTGATGTTTAATTTAATTTCAGTTAATGTACGTGCAGTAATGAAGTTTATGCACTTGAGAAGGAAGCCTGACATAAGTTAACCGGATTGTTGCAACAGAAATGACTCCAGGTCTGCCTCAACTCTAGTTAAAATCAGCAGAAACTTTCCAAATGGGAGTTGGATGAGACTGCCCGAGTATAAATCCAGACCGAAGTGAACAGAATTAACTTTGGATTCACAAAGGTAAAAAAGAGACTAGAATTTTTTCTCCACTGTTTAACAGCCACAGTAGAAGGTGGACACTGATGTTTCACCTTGGGTGGAGTTTTCCTCCGTAGCAGTGATTCACAGATATCCCACTTAGTCACTGAGGGGCCTCATCATCCGTGCAAGCATACTTCTCTCAGTGCTTGCTTAGGCAGTGACTAATTTCCTTTCTGAGTCTGGGTCTCACTGCTGTCAGTAGGAAACTGTGGAAAAGTAGCCAAATTACAGAAGTTAACTTTTGTACAGATAGTGAATAATAAATGCAAAAGATTAAATTCCACAGAAAGCAGTTCCTTGGGGAAGATCTGGCCAGTCCCACTTTACCATAGGAAGAACAATCTATCAAAAAAACTGCAACAGATCTATATGGAGAAAATTTATTACATGTTTTAAGCAGGAAGTAATAAAGTAAACAATATAAATAGAGCAGAGAACCAAAGAACAGTCTAAGACTAACCACAGCACTTTAGTAAATCCCATTAGACAACTATTTTCACCTTTAAGTAACTGAGTGTTTTAAAAGCCTGGGCCTCAAGCACTCAAGTTTTATTGAAAGTGAATGGCACTTGGGCTTTTAGATTACTCAGGATTTCTCAGAAATTCCAGCCACCGTGCTTACCTTTGGAAAAGATTTGAAGGTTTGCATAAAGTCTTATAAATCAAGGAAAACTCAGAGCAACCGGTCTGGAAATTCAGCACACAGCAAGAGAAATCGTATTAGGTGTCTCCAAAAGAAGAGACTTAGAGGAAAAGCTTACTGTATAAACGCTTTCAAAAACCTCTTAAGACACATATTTAACTGTGATGTTACAATCAAGCTCATGAGACTTAGCTTATGCCTGTAAAAAGCATGTTCAACAATGACGTTTGAGAGGAGGAAGACAAGTCATGCACTGTTTTGATTTTCTCTCATATTCTTGGAAGTAAGCTGTTTCAGACCCAGCTTCATTCTTCCTAACTCCAGAAGCTCAGTGAGCTGCCTACACATGCAATCTTGTCTCTGTAGTTTTTCCTTAACATTAACAGAGAGAAGGTTAAGCACACGTCTCCTTCTTTTCCACTTGCTATACAAGAATATTACTATAAGGTGTAGCTGCCCTGTGCTCCTGTGACAGGTTCTGCAAATAAGTACCTATAGGTATGCTGGATGAGTTCCTACTGAAGTTAAATATATAAGGAAATATGATATTATATCAAAAGAACTTCCATCTAAATTTATCATTCGAGGAATTTCACTCTGTTCCATTTATTTGACATAGCAAGTTTAAGCGTAATATTGTGCTTCACTCATATACTTAGTAGATTACTAGAAGACCTAAAATCTCTTAGTGGAGTGGAAAAAAACAGAAATTCGGAAGTCCCACTGTAAGACCCAACATAAGGGACTTTTGTAAGTAACACAGACTTGTTCACGTACATGACTGAAATAAAGCGCACTACCACCATTAGTTTCAAATGTTGCATTTAACAGGCATTAATATAAACTTGTTTAGCTACTGAACTTCACTTGTTTAGCTAACTTGTTTAACTACTGTAACTTGTTTAACTGCTTAAATATTTTCTTCTGTGTTGGGTGTAATTGCTCTTTTAAGACCTAGTATTATCCAACACCTTTTATACGCTACCTGCTCAACACTGATGTTGAAATTTCTGTGAGTTCACATCAAAACGCTGGAATATGGCCTTGCATGTGTTTTTCTATTGGGAGAATCCTTCCAGTCATTTTTGGCTTTCCATTGCTGGGTGGTTTATGTTTCTTCAGATTCCTACGGATCAAGCGTCCGTGAGATTCATACTTTGTCAATTTTCATAAGTACTTGTCTTATGTTCATAAATGCGGTATGTATGATACACCAAAGATTACAAGCTACAATGAGGATGTCTTTATTCAGGACATGCATCTATTCCCAAGGACATCACTTTTTCAGAAAACAGCTGTAGAAAATGCGAAGCCATGTGTGTTAAAAATTCAAAATGTTTAAGCCTGTTTAGTTGCTAAATAATTATCTACCTTGAAGAATTTGTGAATTGTTGGAAGATGTTTCCTGATTGGATAATTGACTATTGCTGTTTAATTTTAATGTAGTCACCCTGGAAGCAATCAAATACACTTCAGGTAGTGGGGGTGGAAGGAAGGCAGGAAAAGAAGAACAAGAAAAAAACAAACTGTCACAAACTGTTTTATCTTAATATTCCACACAAGACTACTGCCTATGGGACCTAAAAATAGTACATGGTCGTATTATCAAGACTTGTATCATAATGTGCTGGCTCCAAAGAGTGTTCTTTTCACCTTGCCTGGACTTTGGCTTGTCATTTCTTTGGAGTATCTGACTTTAATGTTTTAATTCAAATAAATGTAGAAGGTGAAAGATAGTACTACCGCCATGCCTGTTGTGCCCAATGAAGTAAGTAAAAAATGAATCAATGCAGCTAAGTCTTT
>NW_010397292.1:115102-125497 GCF_000710305.1 Buceros rhinoceros silvestris
TCCCTACGTGCTTGGCTTTTGAGAGCCCTGTCAGGTGTTGTGTGATACAACGTATCCATGGAAAACCTCAGCCGTTGGGGATCTTGCCTTAACTGGGCAGCAGGGGTAGTGAGGAAGGGCAAACGAAAAGCTTCTGCTACTTGCTTTGTAATGTAACAGGACTTATAGGCGCTTGTGTATCCAAAATACAATGTAAGGCAATTTTTCTAGGTAATGCAAATATCTTATCCTCTATTTATCCCTGGGAAAATTGTGATGAAGAAAGATCAGGTGTCTGGCTCAAGTAACAGAGTAAGCCAGTAGTACATGCAGAAATGGAAAACAAACCCTAGTGTAGTCCTCTGTTTGCAAAGCCGTATTTGCTTGTGGATAATAACCAGGATACCTTTTCTTTCTAGTGAGAATTGTGTTGTTTTCTGTAACCTTGTTTAAATAAAATGATGGAGTCCTTTGTATCCTAAGAAATAGCTAACATAACAGGTTTGGGTCAGTTTGGTATTAAAATATATCTGATCTTGTGCTGATCAGTCTTTGAGTCTATAGGTATATGAGTATTTAACATGCCAAAATTTTTGTTTTGTCTTTTCATATTAGAAGCTTTTTAAACAGTGTTTGTGCTTTATGATGTGCATAACATGTCACAGTAATCTAGTATGCATTAATAAAGATAAGATCTTTATATATATTATATATATATGTAGTAAATAACTCATATTTTACCATTACCATTCAAAGCCTTGCACCTTGATGCCATTGTTTCCTTATCTCGTTACATTCCCCCCCTTCAAAAAAAGATGCCCTTAAAAGCATTTTTTAACAAGATACAACAAGGAGCTTGTAAAACGAATGAAGACAAAAGGTATTCAGAATAAAGCTCTATTATATGCAGATGGTGTGCTTTTGTTGATGAAAGGCCTTGAAGAATCTATGACTTCATCAAAGCTGGTGAAAGAATTCAGTTGTATTTTATGATAATACGTTAACCAACCATACTCAAAAGTGTTTCCTTTTTAATTTTCTTTTTGTTAGCTGTCTTAGCTGAGAAATGGGAATGACAGCTGAAAAATAAATGAAGTAATGAAAATAAAAGTTAACTCCATAGTTTAAAGTGAATGTAGTACCGTGATAAAAATATAGAAACTTCTGAAGTAATATTTTGAACTTTTGTGAAAGAGTAAACTAGGTCCAACAAATTGACTGACTTGAATGGGTTTTTGACCAGGATTATATTAATTCATGGCAATGTGTGAATAAAAATTAAAAAAAAAAATAAAAAGAAATCAAAACCTCAGTGGCCAACACTGGGTTTATTTAAGCGTTAGTACACTAGATATTGTCCACAGGAGCAAGAAACATGACTCAGTAGGAGGAGAATTTTAGAGTTAATTCACGTACAAAAAGATTATAGACTGTTCACAACAATGAAATGACAAACAACATGTTAAGAAACAGAAGAGAGGTGAAAGTATCCTTCTCTGCTGCAAACAGCAGTTCTGTGCTGAGATCAATTAGACTGAGTTTGCAGTTCTATTATATTTTCTAATCTATTATTTATTTGGGATTCATTTTACAGTGTTCAGTTTTTCTACCCCTTGGGCTTCCTCCATCTAAATTAGATCTGTGTGACATGTCATCTGTTTAAAGCCTCTACTGCAACGTGGAAATAATTTTTTTTTTCCCACGACAGAAATTAAAATAATTCCCATTTAAGTAAAGTGAAATTAATGTCCCTTCCAGGTCTCTTCATAATGATAAAAGAAAACAGACCTTTTCAAATTTTGGAGTTGAATTTATATTTCAGAACCATACAAGATTTGGACTTGAATTCACTATTGAAATCCCAAAACCCTGGCAAGTTCAGATACGACTCTTACTCACATATCTGTTAAATTTAAGGCTGGGAGACAGCTGAAATAACTTAGTCCAACTTCCTGGCTGGCATGGTGACTGTTAAGTCACCCAAGAATTTAATTGCTGAGTAAGGCTTTGTAAGGCATAAAAGTAAGATGAGCACCAATCTTGTTTGCTCTGAGACACGTACACCCTTTCAGAGATCTGAACTAGGCACTTGTTACATTTTCACTTCAGACTTAAAGAGATTTAACAAATGTTTTCATAGATCATATCTTGATATTTTGCATAGTATGAGGAAAGGCACACCCAAGATCGTCCTATGGGAAACACTAAAGAACAATGGACAGGAAAAAAAGAAGTAAATTCCTAATACCACTAGAGGAAGTTGTTCTTTCTTACAGATTATAGTTCCAGTAGGGGTGATGTTCCTTCTTAACAAGGTCACCACCATGATTTGAGTATTTCTAGTGGATTTTCAGTAGTATGGAAAATGGGAAACAACTGTAGCTGTTGAGGGCAAGCTAATGAGAATGCTAATGAACATATTACTGAATTTTCAAAAGATGCGCCTAGGATTCCATTTTATGAGGCTGGAACTGTTAGGAAAGAGGTTCCATGTGTAAGCAATCTGCTTTATCTGATTGAGTTGAATGCTTGACACAGGTACTGACCTTTTAGGAAGATCAGATTAGGAGTCCCTCAAGGCAGAGCACTTAGAGCTCCCCATGCATGCTCTTTCTTGCTCTCTGTCACAGTCACATTTGTTCTTTCCATCTCAGCAGGACAGGGGATACTATGTAGTTGACTGAAAATTAGAATAATATCATCTAATGGCATGTGATGCTGCTGTAACCTTTAGATTTTCCTTGTCATTCTGCATTTAATGTGGTCTGTAGAACTCTGATTGTCTTCACCATGCATACCTACCAGCTGTGCTCCACCTCTGCCAAGGCCTGATGGAGTGACTCCATAGCCATTGCATGGCTCGGGCTGATGCCTCCTATCCAGGAAGATGCCACCAGGTCCTGCCACCAAACTACCATGGGGCTCTGAACTCTTCAGATCATATAAACCAAGCAGTCCTGCCTAAAGGGAGGCAAACGAGCTTGTGCAGGCTATTTTTCTCTCTCTCTCATTTTTTTTTTTTAATGAATAATTTCATGCTTGATAAACATAAGGGCTTGGTCTTTAAAGGTGCTGAATAGCCTGGCTACATGCCAGTAGAGCATGTGCTGTTCTTGAAACCAGAGAGAAATTTCCCACCTCTTCCTGCAAAGTGGCTGATCCTACTGTAAATGAAGGTCACACAGCACCTAACATGATCAGGCTTGAAATACTGTGAAAGGTTGACCAAAAAGGAAAAGAAACAGTGACTTGTCCACAGTCAATGTGTGAATATAGCAGAGAGATGAAGCTTTGTGCATATTCAGTGTATGTCACCACATGTTGCAGTACATGTCCCTGTCTTGCAAAAATTAAAACCAGCCACTGCCAACAACAACAGAAGAGAGATAATTTTCCAGAAGCAAGCATTCCCTAATATTGTTATTTATATATGTGTGAATAAGAGGTATACATACTCCCATGTGATCTTTGGCTTGTTGATTATTAACGTACATGCACGCATATACATTTTCCCAAGTTGGTGTTCTTTCTTTTCCCTCTGTTTCACCTTTTTCTATGCCATTTTGGTACTTGCAAACAGGGAATTATTGCCCAAAGCATATGCCCGGGGAGATGTTTATTTTTTCCCATTGTTCTGCTTATGGGTTGGAGCCAAAAGTACTTGTTATTCTGAAGAGAAATACCATACATTTGAACAAGTTGTGCATTGCTGCTGCAGAAAAACTACAATAAAGGTTACAGTTCCTCCCTCAGCCTGCATTTTTTCTTGAGCTATGTGCGCGTGCCATTAAACCCCATTGCTGATCCCCACATCCCCTCTGTTTCCCGTAGCTATAACTGTCTCCCACGGTCTCTCTTAGGAGTGCACCATGTCACAGGGCCAGTGAGCAAAGAAACTTCTCAGCTGCATGTTCCCAGACACAGTATAACTTCCCCTTCCCACCCATGCAGTATGATCTGCTGTGCCCTCTGTGGGGACCAGCTGTGGCCCCATCTCTCTCCCTAGGAGACAAGACAGCTGCAGGATCCGCCTGAGGGGTTCCCCAGTTACAGTGACCTGGGCAGGTTTGTCTGCTTAGGAGTGATGATGTGAGATGGTCAATGCCACCTGTCAACTCAGGGCTTTCAAAACCAGCAATACTTCTCCCTACCACATCTGCCCTTCTCCCAGATTTCTTTCCAATTCAGTACCAGTCCTGGAGGTTTTCTTATCCTCTGCCAAGATATTTCAACTTGCTAACCCTGCAAAAAACTATTTCCATTTTTTGCAGCTCCAGCTGTCTGCCAGTGCGATAATGGGAACCCACTCCAAACTGAGTCAGACAGACATGAGTCAGTGCGATGCAAAGAGGGGAGAGATCCTGCAGCAGAGACCAGGGACAGCAGGCGACCT
The DNA here is from genome assembly GCF_000710305.1 of Buceros rhinoceros silvestris. Classification (NCBI taxonomy): domain Eukaryota; kingdom Metazoa; phylum Chordata; class Aves; order Bucerotiformes; family Bucerotidae; genus Buceros; species Buceros rhinoceros. The sequence continues at coordinate 119,475 of NW_010397292.1, forward strand.
GAGAAAGAGGCAGCAAAGTTGTCCCTGCTCATGAGCGGTGAGCTTCTGCATTTGTCACCCCGTCCCACCTGGCCTAGATATGCATACTACAACACCACCCTCTGGAATCTACATCTCATTCAGGTTGTCCAGATCTTAAATAAAAATTCTAAATGGAATTGCGCTTCGGATTTAAACATGAAGATGGGACATTGTGCCCCCTTAGTGGCAGTGGCAGGGGCTTCCTTTCTGGTTTATATTGCTTCTCTTGGAAGGAAATTCTGGGTGCCTTCCAGAAGAGCAATAAGCAACAGAACTAATATGTCATGCTCTCATCCTCTCCACAGGAAGAAATCTGTGTGCAAGGGAATGGTTTGTCTGAATTTTTAAAAGCTTTATATATGGACTCATATCCAAACACACAAACGTGTTTGTTTTTCTCTTAAGGGAGTCAAGGTCAAAAAGAAGCTTGGGATAATTACAACGTAAAGAGATGAAGCTGACAAGGACCCTGCGCGTGCCTCTGGAATTTTTTCTACTGTTTTGGGATAGTTCTCCTGGAGCATCCTTCACTGAAGCTGTGGGAAAGAATGCGTGCAGCAGAAAAAAAAAATCGTCTGGAAATCACTGAAGTCTGTGTATACTGGATGGCTCCCGTGCCAGCTGCAATTACTTCACCTCTTTGAATAGTTCTTTTACTGAGAAGTTGACTTACAAGCATAGGCCTTCCATGCCGTTATTAGGACTACCAGATATCCCTCGTAATAGGGGATTTCCTATATTCCAGTTGGAAGGCCCACATCTCTTACTGAAATAATTTAGGATATCTCTTTACTTATATTTTTGGCAGATCCAAGCAGTGATACATAGGAGCAACATGGTTCACATTGTTGTAGGACTGACTGTGGGCATGGCAGCTTGGTCTCCTCCCCAGCAGCAGGACGATATCAATGGAGAGCAGCAGCATCTTGCTGGTCCACCTGCTTTCTTCCAGCTCCTCTGCTCTCCAGGCCAGGTTCCCCAAATCCTGATTCTTTCCACTTGTGCAAGCTTTAATTCTCCTGTAGTTTCTCGCCCAAAGATGTAACAGTGTCTCATCAAGTTTCTGACCTCAAGAAGCAGAAAGTGATAGGTGGGGGCAAACAGCAGGGAGATCCTCAAAAAGTCTCGTTATTGCTAGACAAAGCTTAGTGACAACCCTGCAAGTGGGGAGCTGGAACAGTCCTTATTGATCGAAGTCTGATTTTATCGTATTATCCAAATCTCTTTTTTTTTTTCCAGGTTGGTTGGTTGGGTTTTTTAATAAAGGTAGCAAACTGTGGAACATGTGTCACTGCTGCTTGAGATTATCTTTGAAGTAATAAATATCCAAGCACACAGCCAGGACCTGTCACTCCCAACAGAGTTATCTGCTAACAGAGCCTTCTTGGTGCAGTGTGGTACCTGGCAGAGTCTGTTTAGAGTCTTTTTAGTTTTGGATGCACCTGTCCACCACGGTGGAGACCAGCATTCTGCAGCTGCAGGCATTGCATGCATGAACAGAGACTGATGGAAACGTTTGCAGTCTCAGCTGCTAAGGTCTGTTGAAGGTGGGAGCTCACGAGAATCTTGTCTCAGCTTAGTCATGCCCAAGAATACATGGCCACTTTTTAATGGTATTGTAATGCATCTATACCTGAAAAATAGCTAAAGACCATTTTAATATTACAGTAACAAACGGCTAAAAAAATTGTATCTTTTTAAAAACCAGAAAGCTGCCTTTGGCCAAGGACCAAACATGGGAAATTTCATGCCAAAGGGCAAATGATCTGGATATTTATTATACAGCATGGCCAGCTCTTGTGGCTCTTTATTTCAGATTGTCCAATATTAATGTTTTTCTCATGAATTCTTAGATTGATAAGCAAAAAGATTCCACTCTCATTTTTAAAAGAAGTTTGTATTCCTTGGATAAACAGAAATAATCGAAAGAGCAGATAAAGCTGAAACGTTATTACTACATTAGTAACACATACTTTTTCAGTTTCATTTTGATCGATTGCTCTGGCCTGGCATTAAAATATTTTTTTACTGGAATGGAATGAAAAATAAGGACTACAAACTGAAGATTCAAATGTCAGAGGAATGAAAGTCACTTCTCATTCCTTTCTTCTAGACTGGCTTTATCTCCAAAGTGAAAACATGAGGACAATGCAACTGCTGTTCCTGTACCCTAACTGTAGTGCTCAAAAGCCATGGAGGAGACAAAACAAGTCTTTTTCTTTTTATGACCCAGTTCAGCTAAGCCATAACAGGAAAAAAAATAATGCCTTACCTGGTGGATGCTTTACATCTTGCTGCTTGAGGTATTACAAAATAAGATCTGTCTGGAAACCACTCCACTTTACTTTGGTGTATTCATGCTTTGGGATAAATATTATTAAACATTAAAAACAGTGCACTTTATATTAAATTGTTTTTAGGTCATTATTTCTTGTTCCTCATTCACACAGGTATTTAAATTTTGAAATTAGATGGGATGTAAAAACCTTTTCTCCCACAAGCGTAATTGGAGCATACCAATAAACACCTTGGGTCTGGCCTTTTTCATAGAGCTGCTGAGTGTTCAATAAAGTGAACAACAAACACTATTAGTATTAAGTGGCTAACAAAGTCTGATTTATGTAATCATGTTAATAATAATCTGCATGTGGAGTATGCATACTTCCCTATTAGCAACTACTTAGAACATAATTTCCAAGAATATTGTGCTGCTTTAAAGAAATAATAGCCTGACTGTGGTCTAGGCTTTACTGGTAATTAGCACAAACAGCATCTATTTCACTGCTTAAAACCTGCAGAGGAAGAGGAAGCTCCAGAGATTTTTTCACAGTGAAGCAAATCAAAAACAAACATGAAGTGATTTCTATACATATGCTTTACCTGTATTTCACCAGGACTCCTGTTCTTGACAGGCCCTGGCCACCCCGTGCCCAGGTCTGTGATGTCCAGAGGTAGAGCAGCAACTCTTTCACGGGCACCCCTGTGTCATGGGGAAAGAGCTTGCGTGCCCTTGTGAGGTTGAGAGCTGTGCTGGTGGTGGCATGTGCCTCCGGTGGGGTCTCCCAAGCCAGAAAGGTCTCAACTGAAGGGTCAGACAAAGTGTGTCCACGGGCAGGATGGGCTCACTAGCCTTCGGGCAGCCATCCTAGGAGAAGGACAACTCTGACTCCAAACCCGGGCAGATGGAGCTTGTTTAGCCTTGTAAGGCATCCATCATCTAAGAGAAGGACACTCTAACCAAACCTACGACCCGAGGACTTCGCTGTCACCATCCAAGCTCGCTAGGCCCTGGCAGATGAACCTCAGGTGTAAAGGGTGGAGCCGGTTCTGCGCACGCTGCGCCTCACCTAAAAAATCCACCACGCAGGCCCGAAGGGTGCACTCATCGCTTGCAGTGAGCGTGGGAAAAGCCCTTCCCAGATCTTCGTTCGCGAAGCCAAGCCATGATGATGATGATGATGATGATTTCACTTTCTAAAAAGAGTTCAACAAAGAGATTCTGTATAAGCTTTTCTGAAACTGATTTGAGAAATGTACTCATAAGTAGAGAGTCACTATAAATATTTTTGAAAGTGCTGTCAAAATGGATAAATTAACTCTTAAAACCCCTGTGTATGGAGGAGGCAGCCTGATCTTCATGATGAGTTCCTAGGTTTCACTGCTCACTGGAAACTTTATTGGAAGCCTATCATAATATCCTACTGCAAGCCCAGGCTAGTGAAGGTACATTGTCATTTTGAGAAGAAAACAAGCAGATTTTTGTAAGGACAATGAAAGTATTTTGTAGCAAGTAGTGAAAATTGTGTGGTTCCATAGTCAGCAAAGATCCCTGCCAACTCATGCTACGTGGGATGCAACCGGGCTGTTCTCGTGGGCAGGTGAAGGACAAACAGTGTTTTAAAGTGAGTTCACAGCAGAGATGAGGCTTCACTAGCAAGGACTGGTACAACCTTCCTCAGTTCAGTGTAAGCTTGTGTCATCTGACAAAATCTCAGCCATGTAGTTGTTTTGGCCTTTGACTAGTATTATTATTTATAGTCTATTGTGCAGGCAACATCATATTCTATTTACTCATGTCCATCTCTTGTCTTTTTCCTCACAGTTAGACTTGCCTATACTTGAAAATCAGCCTGGAAGAAGGTATGCTGGTTTAAACAGGTCTTTATTCAGTTAGACACTCTGAAGTATATAATATTCTGCCAAGTTCCTATGTGTACACATTGTCAAAGTATGACTTAGTTACATGCAACTTTAATAGTTTGGACCTTCTTTCAGACTCTTGCTATAACCAAAAAATTCTTAGTCCATGAGCACTGGAATGAATGAAACCTGGATTCCTAAACTTCCTAAATACAGAGATTGCCATGTTTTTCTCTCCGATTGATTGAAAACACTGGTTGAAATTTTCCCAGGTAGAAGAAATTTCTCTTTTGCCTGAGCACTGTTCTGTCTAATAAAACGAGAGTTCATTCTCTAGCGTTTCCCTCCAGTATGAAACTCAGGAATGAAGTTCCATTCGTCTCCTTGGTTATCATATGCTGCCATGTCACTTGAAATTGGCCACCATAGTTAAGGACAATGAACAGACAGACAGGCAGAACACTCTTAATCTGTTTTCTCTAAGAAATCTATCTTGTAAGAAATTCTATTATTTTTATACACCTTCAAATGAAAAAATCGAAGTTCCAAACTTCACAAGGAAATGAAAATCCTACGGTCTTTTGATTAAAAAATTTTGTTCCATTCCTAGTCGAGGTTAGCTTTAAAACTGACAGAAATCCAATGGTAATACCCTGAACTGGCCAGAAATTTGAGGCAGACCGGTATAATTCCTTTTTCCATACACTTAGTTGGCAAATGAAAAGAAAGTTGTTTTAATGAAAATACAAAACCAGAAACAAAACCTAAACAAACCAAAAACCTCCACACGCAAGACCCCGAAAGCAAACAAAACCCTAACAAATTCATATTGCATTAGAATACAAATGCGAATACCAACTTTTCAGAGAAAGCTCAGTCACTAGATCAGGAAGAAGGACTTTATATTTAAATCTCCCTTGCACTCTGCATGCTCACTTGCTGTTTGGGTTTCAGTTCACTTGTGGGCTTTCTGAGTTGCAGCTAACCCTGAGTAGTCTCCTCTCAAGCAGGACTCCTTCCTTCCACCACTTCTGAGGTTTTTTGTTGTCTCCCTCCTCATCACAGAAGCTCCTCAGTCTCTACTGCCCTGGGTTGCAGCTTCTGACTATGACTCTCTCTCTTCCCTGCAGCATCTCTGAGTTTGGCTGGTTTTCTCTATTGCCCATCCTCATTTGGTCCCCAGGGAGAGCACAAACCAGAGCTTCCACCTGACCCTGGCATTTCTATCTAAATGAAACACAACATGTAAAAAAAGGTCATCATCATCATCATCATCATCATCATCATCATCATCATCATCATCATCATCATCATCATCATCATCATCATCATGGCTTGGCTCATCATCATCATCATCATCATCATCATCATCATCATCATCATCATCATCATCATCATCATCATCATCATCATCATCATCATCATCATCATCATCATCATCATCATCATCATCATCATCATCATCATCATCATCATCATCATCATCATCATCATCATCATCATCATCATCATCATCATCATCATCATCATCATCATCATCATCATCATCATCATCATCATCATCATCATCATCATCATCATCATCATCATCATCATCATCATCATCATCATCATCATCATCATCATCATCATCATCATCATCATCATCATCATCATCATCATCATCATCATCATCATCATCATCATCATCATCATCATCATCATCATCATCATCATCATCATCATCATCATCATCATCATCATCATCATCATCATCATCATCATCATCATCATCATCATCATCATCATCATCATCATCATCATCATCATCATCATCATCATCATGGCTTGGCTTCGTGAACGAAGATCTGGGAAGGGTTTTT